>NC_135821.1:78788567-78993567 GCF_964213995.1 Mustelus asterias
GCTTCTAATTCTCATTTGTATTCATATAAATTCAAGTCCAATCATTACGGTAGGTTAGAATTTCATACATTTGCATGTTGCACCTGAGGTTCAAGGCAGGCAATACATGGACACAAAATGGCAAAGAATGGATCACTGACATAATCACCAACATAATGGTTGCTCATTGAATGGCGGAGCAGATTCAATGGGCCGAATGACGTACCTTTGCTCCTACATCTTTTGGTCTTATGGTTATGGATACCTTGGGCACAGTTCTGCAGTGTGGTGTTGGTATTTAAGTGTCCTCTTGTGCCAGTTTGTAGCAACATTGACATCCACTCGATGATGATTGGACTGTGTAACATTGGTATCTTCAATTTCCAGGTGTTGTCTCACTTGATTTTGATTTGATTTGTTATTGTCACATGTATTGGTATACAGCAAAAAGTATTGTTTCTTGTGCGCTATACAGACAAAGCATACCATTCACAGAGAAGGAAACGAGAGAGTGCAGGATGTAATGTTACAGTCATAGTTAGGGTGTAGAGAAAGATCAACTTAATACGAGGTAAGTCCACTCAAAAGTCTGATGACAGCAGGGAAGAAACTGTTCTTGAGTCGGTTGGTACGTGACCTCAGACTTTTTCCCAACGGAAGAAGATGAAAGAGAGAATGTCCAAGGTGTGTGAGGTCCTTAATTATGCTGGCTGCTTTTCTGAGGCAGTGGGAAGTGTAGACAGAGTCAATGGATTGGAGACTGGTTTGTGTGATGGACTGGGCTTCACTTGTGACTCTTTCTAGTTTCTTGTGGTCTTGGGCAGAGCAGGAGCCATACCAAGCTGTGATGCAACTAGAAAGAATGCTTTCTATGGTGCATCTGTAAAAGTTGGTGAGAGTTGTTGCGGACATGTCAAATTTCCTTAGACTCCTGAGAAAGTAGAGGCGTTGGTGGGCTTTCTTAACTATAGTGTCGGCATGGAGGGACCAGGACAGGTTGATGGTGATCTGGACATCTAGAAGCCTGAAGCGTGTGTTTCCTCCAGGTACTCCAGTTTCTTCCTACAGTCCAAAGATGTGCAGGTTAGGTGGATTAGCCATCGTAAATGCGTGGGGTTACGGGAATAGAGCGGGGAGGTGGGACTAGGTAAAATGCTCTTTTGGAGAGACAGTGCAGACTCGATGGGCTGAATGGCCTCTTTTGGCACTGCAGGGATTCTATGATTCTGTGCATGAAAGAGGGGACGAATCTAGTCTGGCTGACTGCAGAATCAATCAGATCTAACAATAACACGTGGGAGCGAAAGCTTGAGGGAGAGACCTTGATGAGAATAATTGACAGCTTTGAAAGGTTATGTATTTGTGCAAAGCACCACAATGAAGCCCAATCCTGTCCTCATTCTACATGCACAGTTGTGTTCGTGGCCAGGAGTTTAGAAGATTGAGATGTGATCTTATTGAAACATAAAATCCTGAAGGAATTTGAGAGGATGGATGCTGGAATGCCGCGATTCTCCCAAAAACACTGAATTGGCGGGAAAACTGTTCTAGGTCCTGACTGTTCTGTCATTTCAGCTTCTCACCTGAATCCCTGCACTCTGTGCAATGCAGAGGTCCCAGTCGTGAATCTCATTAAAAACCCAGGGGGGCGGGGCCTATTCGTGCCGGAGTCTGACAGTTCTGGAACTCTGTGCATGCGCAGTGACCCCGATCTGTCAGACTCCCCGATTGCTGGTAAGCTCGATCACTGGCCAGCCTGGGATCCCTGCAGTGCTGCCCTCCAGCCCCTCTCACAGTCCCGGGCCAGCCCTGATCGCGCTCCCCGCCCCTGTCCCGGAGCATCCTGATGCACACAGCTCACCCACCCCAGCAGTGGTGATCCCAGCACCTTCCTCACCCCGGCGGACCCCCCCGCTGACCCCTCCCTGGGGTCAGCCCCCCCCCACTCCCCGGTGAAGCACCCCCGCCACAGACCACCCCTCCCAGCCCGCCATAATCCCCCGTGCTCGACCCCCTTGGGGAGCCCCGATTGCCCTCCCCTCATTCTGGCAGGGTCTCTCGCTTGTTCCCCGAACGTGGGGAGCTAGTGTAAACCCCGCGAGGATGAAGTACTCCTGGCGGGGTGGGAGATTCAATCGGGACCAGGAAGTTCCTGATGATTGGACTTAAATGACATTTAAAACATATTAAAAAAATAATTCAAATCACTTACCTGCCTTCCCGCTGGTTTCCAGCGTGGTCTGACCGGCGATTGTTCGCCGGCTCCGGGAGATACGGAAGCGTTCCTGGTGCATGCGCAAATCCCAGAACAAGGCTGGTGACGCGCATCTCTCAGCCCAACCCGCCAGAAAAGTTGCGGGTCGCGATGGGAGAATCGCAGCCTATGTTTCCCCTTGTGGGAGAAACTAGAAGTCTAGAAGAAGAGACACTGCTTAAAAAAAATGGTTGACCACTTAAGACAGAGATGAGGAGATGGGCGGCACAGTAGCACAGTGGTTAGCACTGCTGCTTCACAGCTCCAGGGACCTGGGTTCGAATCCCGGCTCGGGTCGCTGTCTGTGTGGAGTTTGCACATTCTCCCTGTGTCTGCGTGGGTTTCCTCCGGGTGCTCCGGTTTCCTCCCACGGTCCAAAGGTGTGCGGGCTAGGTTGATTGGCCATACTAAATTGCCCCTTAGTGTCCCGGGATGCATAGGTTAGAGGGGTTAGTGGGTAAATATGTAGGGATATGGGGATAGGGCCTGGGTGGGTTTGTGGTTGGTGCAGACTCGATGGGCCGAATGGCTTCTTTCTGCACTGTAGGATTCTATGATTACAGAACTGTTTCTCTCAGAGGGTCATGAGTCTCTGGAATTTTCTTCACCCAGAGAGTGCTGGAGGCAGGGTCACTGAATAATTTAAAGCTGAGGCTAACAGTATTGGGTTAGACAGGAAAGTGACCACAATTAGATCAGCCACGTCCTTATCAAGTGATGGAGCAGTCTCAAGGGGCTGAGTGGCCGACATTCATATGTTTGCATGCATGGTTTTGTGCTGAGCCAATTGACTTCAGGATCTTACTGAAATCTGCATGATATTCCAAGGCAGAGATAAGATCAGTCTGGAGACTGACTGTACTGTTTATGAAGTATGTCAGAGCACTAAAAACGTTCAGACATTGTACCTTTCAAAGAAAAACTTTGGACAGGTATCAGGTAGAACTTCTAATGGAGAAAGCCACCAACACTTTGAGTGGTTTTTAGGTGGGTTGTAGGTGGCAAGAACCTTTGAAGAAACATCTAGGTGGTGGTGGAAATGGTAACTTGTTTTATTTTGGATAATCTAATACGATCTGGATGGCCTGTAGATATCTCTTGGACCCAATGTGTGTCACCTGGACTGAACCGTTCTCACTCAGCGCCCCCATTCCTGATTCTGTGACTGCTCGGCTAATCTCTGCTGGAGCAGTAACTGCAGCACTGTGACTGGGCCCAATCCCCATTGTCCCACCCCGAGGTTACATAGCAATAGGGAGAATGAGCCTGGGTTCCTGCTCCTGATTGCTAATGATAACAGCAGAATTTCACACTCAAGTTAAACATCAGGCAGACCATTTACATCACATTTCTTTGCTTTCAGAAGATTAATAGGAAACAACAGGGAAGCAGAGAGTTGGAATAAATGGGTGCTTTTCTGGTTGGCAGTTGGTGACTAGTGGCGTGCCGCAGGGATCGGTGCTGGGGTCTCAACTGTTTACCATATACATAGACGATCTGGAGGAGGGGACCGAGTGTAGGGTAACAAAGTTTGCGGATGACACAAAGGTGAGTGGGAAAGCGAATTGCGTGGAGGATGCGGAAAGTCTGCAGAGAGACTTGGATAGGCTAAGTGAGTGGGCGAGGATCTGGCAGATGGAGTATAATGTTGACAAGTGTGAGGTTATCCACTTTGGAAGGAATAATAGTAAAATGGACTATTATTTAAATGGTGAAAAATTACAACATGCTACTGTGCAGAGGGACCTGGGGGTCCTTGTGCATGAATCGCAAAAACTCAGTTTGCAGGTGCAGCAGGTGATCAAGAAGGCAAATGGAATGTTGGCCTTTATCACGAAGGGGATGGAGTATAAAAGCAGGGAGGTCTTGCTGCAATTGTACAAGGTACTGGTGAGGCCGCAACTGGAGTACTGTGTGCAATTTTGGTCCCTTTATTTGTGAAAGGATATATTGGCCTTGGAGGGAGTACAGAGAAGGTTCACCAGGTTGATACCGGAGATGAGGGGGTTAGCTTATGAGGAGAGATTGAGTAGACTGGGCCTGTACTCGCTGGAGTTTAGAAGGCTGAGGGGAGATCTTATAGAGACATATAAGATAATGAAGGGGCTAGACAGGGTAGAGGCAGAGAGACTCTTTCCACTTAGAAAGGAAACAAGAACTAGAGGACACAGCCTCAAAATAAGGGGGAATCAGTTTAGAACAGAGTTGAGGAGGAACTTCTTCTCTCAGAGGGTAGTGAATCTCTGGAATTCTCTGCCCATTGAAGCAGTGGAGGCTACCTCGTTAAATATGTTTAACTCACAGGTAGATAGATTTCTGATCAATAAGGGAATTAAGGGTTATGGGGAGCGGGCGGGTAAGTGGAACTAAACCACTATCACATCAGCCATGATCTTATTGAATGGCGGGGCAGGCTCGAGGGGCTAGATGGCCTACTTCTGCTCCTATTTATGTTCTTATGTACCAAATACACGCAAAGACAAGCAACTGCTCCATTGAAAATATTTGCACATTTTGCTGATTGTGTGTGTTACAAATCGCCGGGAAGGTGATGGAGTTGGTAAAATCTGTAATAAGGAATGTAAAGATATGTCCAGACAACCAGGATTTTCTTACATCAGAATTCCATGCAAGTGGCCATGCCTTCCAGCTTGGAATTATACATTCCATAACCATTTTCATACATGAAAAATTTAAAACCTTAGCACTCATTTTCTAATCATCTTCTTGTCAGTTTCTTACTCAGAAGCAACTGACAAGTGATTCCTATCTGTAGCAGTGACCTGGGAGAGAGACATGAATGTTGAAATCAAGCTGAAACAATTTCTAAAAGATATTTAGTTCAGCTAAATTAAAGGAAAGAAAAGGTAACAAGCGAGGGAATAAAGGCTTTTTTTTCTATAAAAAGGTAATTGTTCTGTTGCTTCCATCCCATAACCAGTAAATATCAACAGTAACCACCTCCAGCTGTATGAGTCTATATACAGGCAGAAAATCTCCTGTTTCGCCCACCCAGGTATTGTTACAGGTGGGACGGGAAATTTGGCAGATCATCTAAAGGTCCGTTGAGCATAGGCAGGAATTTCTGGTCTTGGGTATGCGTGGCCGGAGAATTCTGCCCACAGTCTGTATAAGTCGTTATTTTCAGTACAAGATGGAAGGTATGGAACTTATTAGCATTTAATAGATTTGTTAATTTGTGCTTAAATTTCAAACAGTTCAGTATTTTGTTCATCTCGATGTGAATTATTCATCGCCTGCTGAAATCAATCTGAGCCATCAAATCACATCATTAATCCTACATTGATATTAAAGGGAAAATATCATTTCAGGTTGTGTAGTGTTAGCAACTGCAGAACCTTAAACTGAAAGTGGAGAAAAAGTATCCAGGAAAGAGCTGAACATCTTGAATTTCATCGCTGAGAGCAAGCTGAAGACACGCATCAAAAGTGAAAGGAACACGTGGCAGCCCGGGCACCCCACCCACCCGGGCACCCCACCCACCCATTCCTTCAACCACCACCCTCTGTCCCACCTGTGACAGAGACAGGAGGTCACACATTAGACTCCTCAGTCACCCGCGAACTCATCGTTAGTGCGGAAGCAATCATCCTTGACTCTAAGTGATTGACTAAGAAGAAGAAAAAGAGAAAAACTTTAAACTACCAACCACCATTTCTACAGCTGCATTTCCTGTTTCTAATATGATGTCCTCTGTCTATAGTCTTTGGTAAAGTACCAAATAGTAACTTAACCACAGCAAAGCAAAACATCTGGACTGTACAAAGTATCGCTGATCCCGGTCAGTCCTGCTTACAGTTTGTCAACCAAATACAAGGATTTCCTCTTCAATGTCAGGTACATATCCTTAATAAATATTCCAAGATCAATCATTTTGCGATAAGACCACTCTAACATATATCAGTTATTTGTATTTCAGTAGCTGCTATTATAATTTTGTCATTTTGATTACGTTGCCCATGCAGAACAAACATTTTTCCACCCTGTGCACTTGTGCAATAATTAAGAATTGAATTTAAATTACAAGATTGGAACAGAAAGAGAAAATTGTTAAGTATGTTTATACCCATGGAGGATTGTTATATATTCAATTATCCTCTTGCTGACCTTTCCACGAATGTCAGGGAAAAATATATCTTTACTTCGGAATTTGTAAAACTCGGAAAGCAGATTCATAAAAAATGAGTGAAGCTTTATTGCAAAAACAAAAATTTGAATAGCAATGAAAAAGTAACAATAAATTAGAATAAATGGAATTCAGAGTAGAACAGAATGTCAGTGCTGTATGAAGAGACTAACATGTTTAGACTGGTATACAACTGTAACATTGAGACAGAGGCTATGCTGTCAAATGTGTGCTCAATTAACAAGTTGAGTTATTAAACTACAGTCCAGTGCAACCCAAAAAGGTTGATAAAAAAAACAGTATCAGACAATTACTGTTTTCAGCCAGCCCAGCCAGAAGTAATACATAAAAGGTATAATCTCTTGTCAGTGGTAGCTGAATAATGGTGAGCGCAAACTAAAAATAGACTTTATAATATATTAGTATCATTAGTAAATCCTGAAACCAGCAGCTGATACCCAATCAATTACAATGTGTGCGCATTGTGAAATTTGCTGTGTCACTTTTCAAGAACTTATTCACAACAATGAATAAGTTAAGTTAAGTATTTTATACCTAGTCAGATACATTGGCAGCTATCTCTGTATCTAACATCACCTCCTCTCTTGGCACATTGCTGTCAGTTGCTGTTCTTCAATGTGAAGTTTGTTGGTTTTTGTTTGTGAGCACAGGTGTGTGATTTTCATCTTCCTTGGCCTGAACTTCAATCATGGTATGAGGGAAATGATAAGTGAAAGTCAGAGATATCTGCACATGGGAGAGTAAGGGGTGGGTGGGGGGGGGTAAATTTATTAACAAACCATGTCTCACTCACCTCAAACACCCAGTTCCAAAAATACAGGAGCAGGCAGGGACGAGGCTCCAGTTTCCAGTCATGTCAAACTGGACCCCACCCTTAGTCAGGGGGCATGTGATGGTTTGTAAGTTTTCTATTCATCAGGACTCACTTCTCTCACTGAGAGAATCCAATCATATTTCAAAAATTTAAGACTTAAGATTGATTGGTTGTTTATACAACTCTTTTGACTTCACAGCCACAGCGAGGTAAAGGTGAAGACAGATTCTGAGCCAGGACATCTGACCATCATGAATCCTATAACCTTCCGTGAAGTACCGGACACCAGTCCACCCAGAACCCTATAACAGTCCATCCTGTCCCCTACACCGGTCCATCCCGTCCCCTACACCGGTCCACCCCGTCCCCTACACCGGTCCAATCCTGAACCCTCCACCAGTCTTTCATGAATCATCCATCAATGTTGAGTTTTGGTGATTTTCTTTTTAACTTTTCTGTTCCAGCAGGAATGCTACTTTCCATTTAAATAAAATCAAATATCATAAAGGACAAACCTAATAATCAGCCAGATGATGATGAAGATAGGCAGGGGGGGTGAGTGCTGCTTTGTTATCTATCCTCTTCGGGGACAGGGCTCACCTCCCTTGCTCCAGCTCTGAATGTGTCCCGCTCAGATACCTTCCCCTCCAATGTATCAACATTGTAACAAACTGGGAGTCCAGCCCAGGCCAGCCCGGCCTCACCTGGCTGCATCCTGGCTGCTGTTGGTCTGAGCGAGGCTTCTGGAGGCTCCCTGCCCTTGGGATGGTGGTGTAGTGGTAATGCCACAGGACACTCCAGAGGCCATAGCCAATGCTTTCGAGGACATGACAGAATGGGAAAAAAATAATTAGCAATTCTGGTCTCAGTCATGGTCAAACTATCATCAATTGTCAGGAAAAGAACCACATCATCAATGTTCTTTAGGGAAGGAAACTGCTACCTCTTCCTTGTCTGGGCTGCACATGATTCTAAACCCACAGCAATGTGGTTGATGCTTAACTGCCCATGGAAATGGCCCATCAAGCCACTCAATTCACGGGCAACAAGTGCCGGACCTGTCAGTGACACCCACCTTCCATGAAAGAATAAAAATAAAAACTGTTGCTTCAGCTGTGGTGGGACAGGTTGAGTGTGGGGTTACTAAAGGTCTAATCAATAGAGGCAATAGCTGAGAGGACAGGCGGGGCTTCAACATAATGTCCCATCTGAAAGATAGTAATTTGAGAGGAACTCGATATCTGTGACACATTGCATTGCTATAGGGAGAGATTGGCCAGGCGAGAACTTTATTCCTTGGAATGTAGGAATCATAGAATCCCTACAGTACAGAAGGAGGCCATTCAGCACATCGAGTTTGCATTGACAATAATCCCACCCCAGGCCATATCCCCACAACCCGAAACATTTACCCTGCTAATCCCTCTAACCTACACATCCCGGGACATTAAGGGGCAATTTAGCATGGCCAATGCACCTAACCTGCACATCTTTGGACTGTGGGAGAAAACCAGAGCACCCGGAGGAAACCCATGCAGACACGAGGAGAATGTGCAAACTCCACACAGACAGTGACCCAAGCCGGGAATCGAACACAGGCCCCTGGAGCTGTGAGGCAGCAGTGCTAACCACTGTACCACCGTGCCATCTCAGGAGAATGAAGGGTGACCTTATTGAGGTGAATAAAATCATGAGGGGCACAAGATAGAATGAACACATGTTGTCTTATTCCCAGGGAAGGGGAATTGAAAACCAGATGGCACAGGTTTAAATGAGAGGAGAAAGATTTAAAAGGGATCTGAGGGGGAACGTTTTCACGCAGAGGGTGGTGCGTGTATGAACATAGAACATAGAACATAGAACAGTACAGCACAGAACAGGCCCTTCGGCCCACGATGTTGTGCCGACCTTCATCTGAAACCAAGATCAAGCTATCCCACTCCCTACCATCCTGGTGTGCTCCATGTGCCTATCCAATAACCGCTTAAATGTTCCTAAAGTGTCTGACTCCACTATCACTGCAGGCAGTCCATTCCACACCCCAACCACTCTCTGCGTGAAGAACCTACCTCTGATATCCTTCCTATATCTCCCACCATGAACCCTATAGTTATGCCCCCTCGTAATAGCTCCATCCGCCCGAGGAAATAGTCTTTGAACGTTCACTCGATCTATCCCCTTCATCATTTTATAAACCTCTATTAAGTCTCCCCTCAATCTCCTCCGCTCCAGAGAGAACAGCCCCAGCTCCCTCAACCTTTCCTCATAAGACCGACACTCCAAACCAGGCAGCATCCTGGTAAATCTCCTCTGCACTCTTTCCAGCGCTTCCACATCCTTCTTATAGTGAGGTGACCAGAACTGCACGCAATATTCCAAATGCGGTCTCACCAAGGTCCTGTACAGTTGCAGCATAACCCCACGGCTCTTAAACTCCAACCCCCTGTTAATAAAAGCTAACACACTATATGCCTTCTTCACAGCTCTATCCACTTGAGTGGCAACCTTTAGAGATCTGTGGATATGGACCCCAAGATCTCTCTGTTCCTCCACAGTCTTCAGAACCCTACCTTTGACCCTGTAATCCACATTTAAATTAGTCCTACCAAAATGAATCACCTCACATTTATCAGGGTTAAACTCCATTTGCCATTTTTCAGCCCAGCTTTGCATCCTATCTATGTCTCTTTGCAGCCTACAACAGCCCTCCACCTCATCCACTACTCCACCAATCTTGGTGTCATCAGCAAATTTACTGATCCACCCTTCAGCCCCCTCCTCTAAGTCATTAATAAAAATCACAAAGAGCAGAGGACCAAGCACCGATCCCTGCGGCACTCCGCTAGCAACCTGCCTCCAGTCCGAAAATTTTCCATCCACCACCACCCTCTGTCTTCGATCAGACAGCCAGTTACCTATCCAATCGGCCAACTTTCCCTCTATCCCACACCTCCTTACTTTCATCATAAGCCGACCATGGGGGACCTTATCAAACGCCTTACTAAAATCCATGTATATGACATCAACCGCCCTACCTTCATCAACACACCTAGTTACCTCCTCAAAAAATTCTATCAAATTTGTGAGGCACGATTTGCCCTTCACAAATCCGTGCTGACTATCCCGGATTAATCCGCATCTTTCTAAATGGTCGTAAATCCCATCCCTAAGGACCTTTTCCATCAATTTACCAACCACCGAAGTCAGACTAACCGGTCTATAATTACCAGGGTCATTTCTATTCCCTTTCTTAAACAGAGGAACAACATTTGCCACTCTCCAGTCCTCTGGCACCATCCCCGTGGACAGCGAGGACCCAAAGATCAAAGCCAAAGGCTCTGCAATCTCATCCCTTGCCTCCCAAAGAATCCTAGGATACATTTCATCAGGCCCAGGGGACTTATCGACCTTCAGTTTATTCAAAACTGCCAATACATCCTCCCTCCGAACATCTATTTCCTCCAGCCTATTAGCCTGTAACACCTTTTCTTCCTGAAAAACATGGCCCCTCTCCTTGGTGAACACTGAAGAAAAGTATTCATTCATCACCTCGCCTATCTCTACTGATTCCATACACAAGTTCCCACCACTGTCCTTGACCGGCCCTAACCTCACCCTGGTCATTCTTTTATTCCTCACATAAGAGTAAAAAGCCTTGGGGTTTTCCTTGATCCGACCCGCCAAGGACTTCTCATGTCCCCTCCTAGCTCTCCTAAGCCCCTTTTTCAGCTCGTTCCTTATTCGTATGGAATAAGCTGCCAGAGAAAGTGGTTGAGGCAGGTAGAATAGCAACGTTTAAAAAGCATTTGGATAAGTACATGGATGGGAAAGGATTAGAGGGATATGGGCTAAATGAAGCAATTGGTACTAGCTGGGAGGGCACCGTGGTTGGCATGAACTGGTTGGGCCAAAGGGCCTGTTTCCATGCTGTGTTGCTCTATGACTCTAATGGTTGAACAACATTGAAAAAACAGAAGTGTTCTAAATTGTCAGTGCTGTAAGAAAAGAAAGATTTGCCTCTTGACTCTGGGGAAGTGAGACAGTTTGTAACATTCAACTTTTATGGATGCCAGATTGGACTGGAATAAGTAATCGAGGCAATTCAGGAACACTAAAGTACAAGCATGTTGCTCTTCTGATTATTTCACTCAAGGCATTGACCAAATCGACTTTCAGATTTGTTGATGCGTTAATTACGCATGGTCATTAACATCTGTGTAACGTCATAACATTTGTCTCCAAGAATCTCATTTTCAAAACACCCCGTATCCTTTTAATTAACATCAAAGCCATAAGAAATCATAGAATCCCTACAGTGCAGGAGAAGGCCATTCAGCCCTATCGTGTTTGCACTGACTCTAACAGAGTATCTTACCCAGGCACTGTCCCCCGCCCTATTCCCCACACATTTAGCATGGCCAGTCCACCTAAGCTACACATCTTTGGACACTAAGGGACAATTTAGCATGGCTAATCCACCTAGCCTACACATCTTTGGATTGTGGGAGGAAACCGGAGCACCCGGAGGAAACCCACGCTGGCATGGGGAAAACATGCAAACTCCACACAGACAGTGACCCAAAGTTGGAATTGAACCCAAGTCCCTGGTGTTGTGAGGCAGCAATACTAACCACAGTGCTGCCGTGCTGTCAATATAAATTTCCACCATTTTCTGCTTTTATTTCTGAGTTTTAGAAGTATTTTGAGTTGTATTTGTATCTGATTTCGTTGGAATTTTTAAGATTGTCAGTGCAATGCAAACGTTTGATCACTTTGTAAAGTTATTCTTCAATGTTGACAAATGGAGCTGGAGATTTGACTGTGCAGAGCATGTTTTTCAGGTACAAGACCCTTACCTCCGGTGTGTCAGTCAGGGGACATGTGAGCTGGAAATGTGCTTTCTGCCGAATTGGTAAGAGCCCCAAAAAATCAGTGTGCAGCACCCTCACCCGAAACAGGCCTTATCCCCGACTGATGTCCCCACTGTAAGACTACTTTGCCCTGAGCCAGTCAGCACCAGCAGCCCAGGAACACCGGGGTTTAAAGGTACCACCAATTATTCCATAACCAAAAACATCCTCATTTAATCGAAGAGTGCTGTGGAATTTGAAACAATGGACGCTGGATGATGCCAGCAGCTCAACATCTTTCCCCGATTACCACCTCCCTCCTCTTGGCCACCACTAACCTTCTGAAACTAATCACTTCCCCTTCTCAACCTGATGAAATGATCCCTGCGTTGGTAACAAAATAAAATCTGCAAACAGAGCACTTCATGCTGACAAGCTGATATCATGTTAATTGACACTTTAAACATTTAAAAGCTTGAAGCACTATACTCCATTAGATTAATCTATTAATTTTAAAGCAAAATACATCTTGCTTATATCTATGATCTGCTGCAAATTTCCAGCATTTCCTGTTGCTTATAATTAGAAGGAGACAGATGCAGTACCTCACTCATGTCATCCCCTGTGGGAAGGAAAGCAGTTACCTATAATTATGTTTTAAGAATTTGCTAGCGTACACGTTCTGATTCCAGCAGTGACAGATACTGGACTCTAACAAAAAAGCACTCTAATCGTTCAAGATCATGTATTCTAATTAGTTTTGTATTATCTTCCTGAGAAACAATAAAAGAAAACATTGTGTGAATCTGCAGAGCCGACCGAGAGGGGTAAAGTGAAGACAATCTGAACTCTTTTTGAACAGGGAATCTATTGCTGTAATAACAATGAAGCTTGAGGGTCTAGACTGGTCGATTGTAATGGTTTACCAACGTTAGATGGTTGGTGTATTTTGCACTGCTGTCAGTGTATGCTAAATTAAATCACCTAAATAATCAATCACAGTTAAAACGTTGCAGAATATCACTGGAATAGAGAAGACTGGGAGATGCAACAGGCTATTTTGCTGGGTTTAAACTCAATTCAAAGAAGAAAGTAATTCGACTACATATTCAATAGGTGAGGATCTCGCTTGACAAACCTCCTCACCTACTTTGGGGATATTACAACCTACGATTGGGCCTTCCTAGAAGGCGGTTTCATTGGGTTTTCCAGAATCTTTTCACAAGATTCCACATAAGAGATACCGAAATTTCAAGAGAATCTGGTGTGAAATGGCATATGAGAAATTGAATCAAAAATAGGGAAATAATGGCTGCGATTCTCCCAAAAGCGCTGAATTGGCGGGAAAACTGCTTTAGATCCTGACTGTTTTGTCAGTTCAGCTTCTCACCTGAATCTCCGCACTCTGTGCACGCAGAGATCCCAGTCATGAATCTCATTAAAACCCCAGGCAGGCGGCGCCAATTCGCGTCGGAGTCTGACAGTTCTGGAACTCTGCGCATGCGCAGTGGTCCCAGGCTGTCAGACTCCCTATTTGCTGGCCAGTTTGATCGCTGACCAGCTCGGGAGCCCCGCAGTGCTACTCCTCCAGCGCCCCCCCCCCCCCTCAGCCTGATTGCGGCCCTCACAACAATTCTCAGGCCAGCCCTGACCGCCCCCCGCCCCAGAGTGCCCCGATGTACAGCCCCCCCACCAGCAGTGGCGATCACCCCATCCCCCTCACCCCGGAAGACCCCTTGCCCGGTGAACTCCCCGTGGTCAGACCACCCCCCCGCCGAGAGGCAGGCCCCCCCCCCCAGCAGACCACCCCTCCCCCAGCCTACCCCAATCTCTGCCCTCCCCCCATCCGAGACTGATCCCCATGCAGAGTGGCAGTGGGACCCCCCACTCTCACCGATCACCCGTAGGCCCCGCCCACAGTAGGCCCCACCCCCTTGGCACTGCCCTATGCTCGGTGAGCCGTGCCAAGGTGCCCCCTGGGCATGGACACTTTGCCCCTTGGGCAGTGCTGGGGGCACAGGCTGACACTGCCAGGGTGCCCATGCCCAGGGGGCACCATGCCCCTGCCGCCTGACCCCCTGGGGGGCCCCGATTGCCTCCCCTTCATTCCGGCGGGGTCTCCCGCTAGCTCCCTGAACGTGGGGAGCTACTCTAAACCCCGCCGGGATGAAGTACTCCTGGCGGGGTGGGAGATTCGATCGGGACCTGAAAGTTCCTGATAATCACATGCAAAACATATTTAACATACATTTTAAAAAGATTCAAATTACTTATTTGTGTTCCCGCCGGTTTCCAGTGTGGTCTGGACTCCGACTGTTCTCCGACTCTGGGAGATGTGCATGCATTCCCAGCGCACGCGTAAATCCCGGAACAAGGCCGGCGACACACATCTCCCACCCTAACCCGCCAGAAAAGTTGTGGGTTGCGATGGGAGAATCACGGCCAATGGTTCTGAGTGTTCAACTGATTTATATTGTACCAACATCCCATGTATTTCGTAGTTGTTCTTGAAACTATCAAGGCAGCATTTGGGATTGTGTAACATAGTGGTATATTACTGGACAAATGGCCCAATGGCATGGGTTCAAATTCCGCTACTGAGATTGAGAATTTAAATTCATATAATTAAGTTAATCTTAAATAAAAATTTAGCCTCAGTTATGGGGAGTATCGAACCACCAACTTGTCTATAAAAGCCCATCCATTTCACTAATGTCCTTTAGGGAAGTGTTAGGATACCAGATCAGAAATCCCAAAGGATATTGTGAAGTCAGACTAAACCCCAACAGTTTGCTATTTTGGCATTAATGCGAGGATATGATGTTTCACTCCAGGCGCGATTCTACTGACAAACTGGGAAGCATTCATCAGAACAAATTTTAATTAACAAAACAGTTTAACTGTAACAAATGAATTAGCCTAATGTTTAACAATTGAACAATACTTAAAAAAGATAAGGTACAATTCTTAACTGCTGATCGCTTACTATGAGTTCCAATTCAAACAATATTCTTCTTATAGAGTTAACCTCCCCCTCTTTAAAATTAGTAAGCAAATCACAATTACTTAGATAGTCAGTTTTGGAGCTTTCAGGCAACTTCTATAGAGAGAGACACATCTGGCTTCTTTCAGAACATGGCAGTAACTGTTTGTTTTAAGAAATGAAAGAGAAACTGTGATTTCCCTGCTACCTTAGCTCCTCCCATTAAGCACGTGCCTCTTTCCCTATTAATCAAAACTCTGCACAGAAACCCCCAAGGGAGACCTAGGTAAACACAAATGCTTAAACACACTCTGCTTAAAACAAACACTCAAGGTCTAAAATGAGTACTTATCCTATGCTCCCTGCTATCAATTTAAATGATTTGCTAGACAAATCAGCACTCTGCAAAACAGATCTAAATTCTAAACATGCCCCTTACAAGTAACAAGATATACATATATTTCTTAGAGGCACAGTGTCATCACACCTTCCTTTTAAAAAAAATGAACCAACAATGATGGCTTCATTTTTCAAAACCTCTAGTTTCACACTATTAGTGCACTATAAGATATGTACACATTTTATTGCATCTAAGCATGCAAATATAACAGTACTATGGTCTAGTTGAGTCTTTCTCTTCCAACATTGAAAGCTCCTCCTTTTATCAATGTTGTGATAAGCGTTTGTAATAACATTCTCTCTACCTCTTTATGCTCAACGCACTGCTGTTGTTCAGCTGCTTCCTCTTTCTTTTCAAAGGCTTCTTTCTATTCTTAATCCTAATTGAACTCTGAACCTGAGTCGGTTCCGTTGTCGTGATTAGAAATTAATTCTGGTGATGTCCTCAGAGACCTGGGCAGAATCTGGAAGGTAAAAGTTTATATTGAAAGCAAACTGGCACAAACCACTTTGGATTTGCTTTTTAATTTCCTTTGCTGAGTTCAACCAGTTCTTTTGATTTACAGAGTCCCAAAATGTCAAACCAAAGTAATTTTTTTCCAGAAAGTTGAAGAGTTCACAGACTGGCACAGAAAACTGGTCCCTTTGCCAGTTTCTCAACTTCACATGTGTGTTCAGGGCCAACACAGTAAGAAGTCTCAGAACACCAGGTTAAAGTCCAACAGATTTATTTGGTAGCAAATACCATAAGCTTTTGGAGCGCTGCTCCTTCGTCAGATGGAGTGGAAATCTGTTTGAGAGCAATTTTTTTTGAGAGCAATTTTTTTTCACTTTGATAAGACCCACTAAGCCTTGTTTTTAAACGTGCACCTACCACTGGTAATAATACTTTATCCCCACTAGCAAATCTACGAAAGTTTGATTTCTTGTCTGTTTCTGTGTTCATCACATGCAGTGCCACTTTTAAATGCTGTCTAGCCATCTCATCAGCCTTAGTTAATCTCTCCCTAAAACTTGACAATGTTCAATATCATTGAGGGGGATTAATACCCATACTAATGATTATGGAGGAAAATAAGTCATATTAATAACTATGTCCAGTGAAACAGGTTTAACAGAAAGAATTCACAAATGCCTACACAATGTGATAGTAAGCAGCTAGTTCCAGATACCTGATCTTCAGATAAGATACTATGCTGGGAAAAGGCCTTTAATCATGCATTGGATAAGGGAGTGATCCATGTTCTAATATCCAGATGCAGTTGGAATACTAAAAGATTGGAAAATAATGCTTGATTGAGGTAAGTAAGTAAAAACCTCACATCAGTTGGATATTATAATTAAAGTGTGAGGTGATTGTGATTGGTTTTAAAAACTGTACTTTTATATGATGTAACCTTAATTAATCACTGTGACTGGATGAAGACAACTCCTTTTTTTAATTGGTATATGCTAATTACTTGTAATCAAAACTGAGACTTTAATTACCTATGTATTTCTGAAGTTTTTATTCTGAATGGTCTGAATGATTTCAATCAGGGTCCTATAGCTATAGTCTTATTTAATAAATCATCTTAAAACACTATGTGGCTTTGTCTGTTTACTTGAGGGGAACACTATTTTTAAATGCAACAAAAAAACCATACGTAACAGCCAATAAAAAATAGTCTCAGAACGCTGACTCACCAATTTCTCCTTGATCAATTTAAGTGGCCATCTTACTTCATGACCAAAAATTAATTTGAATTTAATTTAAATTTACTTGATTCTTTAGGTGTATCCCTAATTGCAAAAATTACAAATGGAATTCCTTTATCCCAATCCTCTGGATAATCCTAACCATAGGACTTCAACATAGTCTTTAAAGTTTGATGCCACCACTCTCACGCTACCTGCAATTCTGGATGGTATGCGGCTGATTTAAATAGTTTTACTTCTAAGCTATCCATAAATTTCCTGAATAAATTCGATGTAAAATTGGATCTGATCTGATTGGATTTCCGTGGGCAGTCCATACCTGGTAAAATAAAATGTAAGTAACTCCTCTACAATTCTTTTAGCTGTAATATTATACAATGGAATGGCCTCTGGAAATCTAGTAGACACATCCATTATGGTCAACAAATACTGATTCCCACTTTTCATTTTAGACAATCAATTAGGACTCTTGTGAAAGGTTCCTCAAACGCCGCAATGAGCATTAAGGCTGCTGGTTTTATCACCGCTTGAGGTTTTCCGATTACCTGACATGTGTGACCTGTAGAGCAAAATTCTATTACATCTTTTTTGTCCAGGCCAAAAAAAATGCTCTTGTACTTTTGCTCGAGTTTTCCTTTCTCCCAAATCACCTCCTACTGTTACTTTATGCATTACCTGCAACATCTCCTTTCTAAAACCCACCGGTAATTCAACTTAAGAACATAAGAACATAAGAAATAGGAGCAGGAGTAGGCCATCTAGCCCCTCGAGCCTGCCCTGCCATTCAATAAGATCATGGCTGATCTGAAGTGGATCAGTTCCACTTACCCACCTGATCCCCATAACCTCTAATTCCCTTACCGATCAGGAATCCATCTATCCGTGATTTAAACATATTCAGCGAGGTAGCCTCCACCACTTCAGTGGGCAGAGAATTCCAGAGATTCACCACCCTCTGAGAGAAGAGGTTCCTCCTCAACTCTGTCCTAAACTGACCCCCCTTTATTTTGAGGCTGTGCCCTCTAGTTCTAGTTTCCTTTCTAAGTCGAAAGAATCTCTCCATCTCGACCCTATCCAGCCCCTTCATTATTTTATATGTCTCTATAAGATCCCCCCTCAGCCTTCTAAATTCCAACGAATACAAACCCAATCTGCTCAGTCTCTCCTCATAGTCAACACCCCTCATCTCTGGTATCAACCTGGTGAACCTTCTCTGCACTCCCTCCAAGGCCAATATATCCTTCCGCAAATAAGGGGACCAATACTGCACACAGTATTCCAGCTGCGGCCTCACCAATGCCCTGTACAGATGCAGCAAGACATCTCTGCTTTTATATTCTATCCACCTTGCGATATAGGCCAACATCCCATTTGCCTTCTTGATCACCTGTTGCGTCTCATGCACAAGGACCCCCAGGTCCCTCTGCACAGCAGCATGCTGTAATTTCGCTCCATTTAGATAATAATCCAATTTGCTATTATTTCTTCCAAAGTGAATAACCTCGCATTTGTTAACGTTATACTCCATCTGCCAGATCCTCGCCCACTCACTCAGCCTGTCCAAATCTCTCTGCAGACCTTCTACGCCCTCCACACGATTCACTTTTCCACTTATCTTTGTGTCGTCTGCAAACTTTGTTACCCTACACTCAGTCCCCTCCTCCAGATCGTTTATATAAATGGTAAATAGTTGAGGCCCCAGTACCGATCCCTGCGGCACGCCACTAGTTACCATCTGCCAACCAGAAAAGCACCCATTTATTCTGACTCTCTGCTTCCTGTCAGATAGCCAATCCCCAATCCACGCTAACACCCTACCCCCAACTCCATGTGACCCAATCTTCTTCAACAACCTTTTGTGAGGCACCTTATCAAACGACTTTTGGAAATCCAAAAACACCGCATCCACCGGTTCCCCTCCGTCAACCGCACGAGTCACATCTTCATAAAAATCCAACAAGTTCGTCAAGCACGACTTTCCCCTCATGAATCCATGCTGCGTCTGCTTAATCGAACCATTCTTATCCAGATGGCCTGCTATTTCTTCTTTAATGATGGATTCCAGCATTTTCCCAACTACAGACGTTAAGCTAACCAGCCTGTAGTTACCTGCCTTTTGTCTATTTCCTTTTTTAAACAGCGGAGTAACATTAGCCGTTTTCCAATCCGCCGGCACTACCCCAGAATCCAACGAATTTTGATAAATAACCACTAACGCATCCGCTATTACCTCTGACATTTCTTTCAGTACCCTGGGATGCATTCCATCCGGGCCTGGGGACTTGTCCACCTTCAGTCCCGTTAGTCTACCAAGCACTGCCTCCCTGGTAACATTAATTGTATTGAGTACCTCTCCTCCTACCAACCCTCTATCGTTAATATTCGGCAAACTATTTGTGTTTTCCACCGTGAAGACCGACACAAAAAACTTATTTAAAGTTTCAGCCATTTCCTCATTTCCCACTATTAAATCCCCCCTCTCGTCCTCCAAGGGTCCAACATTCACTCTTGCCACTCTATTCCTTTTTATATATTTGTAAAAGCTTTTACTATCATTTTTTATATTTAGAGCTCGCCTTGCTTCATAACCTATCTTTCCTTTCTTTATTGCTTTCTTAGTCATTCTTTGTTGTTTCTTAAAGTTTTCCCAATCTTCCGATTCTCCACTATTTTTGGCCACTCTGTACGCATCGGTCTTTAATTTAATACTCTCCTTAATTTCCTTCGTTATCCATGGCTGGTTATCCCTTTTCTTACAACCCTTCTTTATCACCGGAATATATTGTTGCTGAGTACTGAAAAGGATCTCCTTAAAAATCCTCCACCGTTCCTCAGCTGTCCTACCTACCAGTCTGCTCTCCCAGTCCACCTTAGCCAATTCAGCCCTCATCCTATCGTACTTCCCCCTGTTCAAACAGAGGACAGTGGTACGGGACCCTACTTTCTCCTCTTCCATTTGTATCAGAAATTCGACCATATTGTGATCACTTGACCCAAAAGGGTCCTTCACAAGAACATCCTTAATTCTACCTACCTCGTTACACATTACCAGATCTAAGATAACTCGTTCCCTCGTCGGTTCTGCAACATACTGTTCAAGGTAACTATCCCGACAGCATTCTAAGAACTCTTCCTCCATCCCACCCCTTCCAACTTGAGTCAGCCAATCAATATGCAGGTTGAAGTCCCCCATGATTATTGCCGTTCTGTTTTTGCACGCATCCATTATTTGCTTTTTTATAGCCCTCCCCACCTCAACATTATTATTTGGGGGCCTATAGACCATGCCTACTAGTGTCTTTCTCCCCCTACTATTCCTTATCTCTACCCATAACGATTCCACATTTTGTTCCTTAGAGCCTATGTCATCCCTCACTACTACCCTGATATTATCTTTTATTAACAGAGCTACCCCACCACCTTTTCCTTCCTGTCTATTCTTCCTAAATGCCTGATACCCCTGGATATTCATCTCCCAGTCCTGGTCTCCGTGCAGCCACGTTTCTGTAATGGCCACGAGATCGTACCCATTAGTGCTGATTTGCACCATCAACTCATTAACTTTGTTCCGAATGCTTCTTGCATTCAGGCAAAGTGTCTTTATTCCAGCTTTTATCTGGACCCGATTTGATGAAATGCTATCAACCTCTCCCTCGCCCTCTACTCCTTTAACTACTTGAATGCCCTCATTCACTTGCACTCGCTCCCTCTCCTCTACCATTGATTTCGTAATTCCTCTTACCTCTGCACCCTCCCCCCCATAAATTAGTTTAAAGCCCTATCTACAGCCCTCGTGATAGGGGCTTCTGCCCATTTTTCATTTGCCAAAATATGCAAAGGTCTGCACTTCCTCATTAAGAATTCATTTTTAATGTAATAAAAGGCTGAGGGGCTTGAGGTTGTTTTCGTTAGAGAGAAGAAGGTTAAGAGGTGACTTAATAGAGGCATACAAGATGATCAGAGGATTAGATAGGGTGGATAGTGAGAGCCTTTTTCCTCGGATGGTGATGGCTAACACTAGGGGACATAGCTTTAAATTGAGGGGTGAGAGATCTAGGACAGATGTTAGAGGTAGGTTCTTTACTCAGAGAGTAGTAAGGGCGTGGAATGCCCTGCCTGCAGCAGTAGTAGACTCGTCAACATTAAGAGCATTCAAATGGTTATTGGATAAACATATGGATGATATTGGAATAGTGTAGGTTAGATGTGCTTTAGATTGGTTTCACTGGTCGGCGCAACATCGAGGGCCGAAGGGCCTGTACTGCGCTGTAATGTTCTATGTTCTATAACACTCTGGTATACATTCAGATTCTTCTTCTGCGTATGCTTTCTGATGCAACTGCTTCATCTCTGCATCTCTCTGTTGTAATTCTGCCAACTTTTGTGAACTTAAGGTATCCGCTTCATTCTCCACCTGTTCTTGTTCTTTATTAACCATCTGGTCAACGATTGTTTGTTAACTGAATCTCAGCCTCATTATCTTCACTCTTTGATTTCTCCTCCTCCTGTCTCAACTTGTGGCTTTGTGATCTTGTTACCACACAGTTGGGAAATCTCCCAGAATATGCTTCCTGCTACACCTCAGTTTTTTGATTTTCCACTGGCTTATCAACCACAGTAGGCCTCACTCCCACCTGTGATCCAGTTATATCATCACCCAAGACAAACTGTATCCCTGGACAAGATTGTTTCTTCATTACTGCTCCCATCACTTTTCATCTGACTCTCCAACCTTAGCTTACATAATGGAACACTCTTCACCATGAATTCCACATATTACAACCTTTGCTGACAATACACATTCCAAACATATGTCCTGATTTCTCACCATTAAAGTTTGACTTGGTCCTCTGGCCCTTAACATTTTAACTTCTTTACCTGCTTCTCCTGGTACAAATTAGCAAACCTCACCCACATAAACAAATTCTTTAAAGAGATCTGGCACTTTCACATCAACCAGCTCCTGACCAGGCTGTACATTCTTTTGCACCTCTTTCATTTCAACTGGGGTTTCCTTTACCACTTTAACAAACCCCATTGGCTTATCCTGTCTTTCCAGTGCTATTCTTAAGCCACCAACTGTGGACCTTTGTGTGTCCGACTTTATTATAATGAAAACAGTGAAGGTTTCTTATTTCTCTTCCACCCTCATATATTTCCTTTTTAACCTGAGGTAAACTATCCTTACCATCACCAACAAGATCCCCTTTGGGGATTGGGGCACGGGTGAGGGGAGCTTGCGAGGTGGGGGTATGTGAAAGGCTTCTTGTGCTGATAAGACCATACTTGGGAAATGCTTTTTGATTCCCAAGTTAACAGGCTTACAACAAGGAAAGTTTTCATAAACACTTGTGAGGGGTTGAAATAAAAATAGGAAATGCTGGAAAATACTCAGCAGGTCTGACAGCATCTGTGGAAAGAACAACAGAGTCAACGTTTAGAGTCCATATGGCTTTACTTCAAAGCTGAAGAGAGGTAGAAATGTAATGGACTTTACATTGTTGGAGAGAGGGGGTGGAAGAGGTGGAGCAATATAGGTCTGTGATAGGTGGGAGCTCAGCAGAGAGAGTTATTCGGCCTTTCAACAGAGTCATGATGTGGAGATGCCGGTGTTGGACTGGGGTAAACACAGTAAGAAGTCTCACAACACTAGGTTAAAGTCCAACAGATTTATTTGGTAGCAAATACCATAAGCTTTCGGAGCACTGCTCCTTCGTCAGATGGAGTGGAAATGTGCTCTCAAACAGTGCACAGACACAGAAATCAAGTTACAGAATACTAATTAGAATGCAAATCTCTACAGCCAGCCAGGTCTTAAAGGTACAGACAATGTGGGTGGAGGGAGCATTCAACACAGGTTAAAGAGATGTGTATTGTCTCCAGACAGAACAGCTAGTGAGATTCTGCAAGACCAGGGGCAAGCTGTGGGGGTTACTGATAATGTGACATAAATCCGACAATCACCAGGTAAGACTGTTCTCTTCCTGTGGGGGAGCACTTCAGCAGTCACGGGCATTCAGCCTTGGATCTTCAGGTAAGCGTTCTCCAAGGCGGCCTTCACGACACACGACAGCGCAGAGTCGCTGAGCAGAAACTGATAGCCAAGTTCCGCACACATGAGGACGGCCTAAACTGGGATGTTGGATTTATGTCACATTATCAGTAACCCCCACAGCTTGCCCCTGGTCTTGCAGAATCTCACTAGCTGTTCTGTCTGGAGACAATACACATCTCTTTAACCTGTGTTGAATGCTCCCTCCACCCACATTGTCTGTACCTTTAAGACCTGGCTGGCTGTAGAGATTTGCATTCTAATTAGTATTCTATAACTTGATTTCTGTGTCTGTGCACTGTTTGAGAGCACATTTCCACTCCATCTGACGAAGGAGCAGTGCTCCAAAAGCTTATGGTATTTGCTACCAAATAAATCTGTTGGACTTTAACCTAGTGTTGTGAGACTTCTTACTGTTTCAACAGAGTGACCAAAGTTCTAAAGTGCTTCATTGGCTCTCAAGAGCTTTGGGACATCCTGAGATCATGAAAGGAACACTTGTCTTACTGCCGACTTAACCTGCTAGTTTGCAGAATGGGTGGAATGATGCTGAAACAGGGCTCAACTGCTTCCCAAAAACCCTCATGGAAAAATCTGCATTCCCAATATCATCTGTGCCAAAGTCAGAAGGGTCTTTTCCACAAATAGGAAGGAAAAATCTCAGGTGGGAAGTCAGCCTGTGTCTCTCACATATTATCTTCCACGGACTATTTTCGGAACAGAATTGGTGACTTTATTTCAGGAAACAGGTCCCAGCTTGAATTCTGGCAGGAGGTGTGACAGCAAATTATTCAAAAAGGGAGAGGGAGAGATATATTAAAAATATCTCAATCAATAAGTCAAGCAAAATCAGAACTGAGTGAATGTGTGAAGAAACTTGCTCCTTATCCCCAGTGAAAATAATAAAACAGGCATGATGCATTTTTGAACAATATATCAGATCAAAAGACCCAATATTCTCCAATACCTGAAAACAACCAAACACCGAGGGCAGAACTGCAGCTTTGAAGTAAATAACTAAAGATGTGTGTAACAAAAATACCTGATTACCTCACGGGAAAAACATTGATTTATTTTGCTTTGACTCATTACAGATCACGCTTGCTGTTTCCACATTTTAGCAAGTTCAAGTTGTCTGGATGATCAGAAAAAATGTTTGTAGTCTTCAATTTTATTAAAGAGGCATCAGCTATATCTGCAGGGGGTAAAGATAGTACCACTGGCAGCAGCTGAGTCAAAAACATTTCTCAAGTTCCAAAAACATGATCATAAATATCAAAAGTGCTTGAGGGGTATGATGGTGGCATCGTGGCCATGGTAATGGGTGAGTAATCCAGAGGCACAGAAAATCTGGAGACCTCTACAGAATTTATTTATTTGATTTGGATTTATTATCGTCCAATGTATTAGCATACAATGAAAAGTATTGTTTCTTGCGCGCTATTATGGACAAAGAATATTGTTCACAGAGAAGGAAAGGAGAGAGTGCAGAATATAATGTTACAGTCATAGCTAAGGCGTAGAGAAAAATCAGCTTAATACGAGGTAGGTCCATTCAAAAGTCTGATGGCAGCAGGGAAGAAGCTATTCTTGAGTCGGTTGGTATGTGTCCTCAGACTTTTGTATCTTTTCCCAATGGAAGAAGGTGGAAGAGAGAATGTCCGGGATGCGTGGGGTCCTTAATAATGTTGGCTGCTGTCCTAAGACAGTGGGAAGTGTAGACAGTGTCAATGGATGGGAGGCTGGTTTGCATGATGGACTGGGCTTCGTTCACAATATTTTGTAATTTCTTGCGGTACTTAAATAAATCAGCAATAATATGCTGCCATTGTTAATGCTGATCATTGGGGTAAAGAAAAGCCATCTGGTTTACTAATGCCCTTTAGTGAAGGGAATCTGCCTTCCTTCCCTGGTCTGGCCAGAATGTGGCTCCAGACCCACAGCAATGTGTCAGGGTGGGCACAGTTGATAGCACTCTCACCTCTGAGTCAGAAGGTCATGGGTTCAAGTCTCAGCAATTGAGACTTGAATACAAAAATTTAAATTAACGTTCCAGTGCCGTGCTGAAGGAATGCTGAATTGTTGGCGATGCCACCTTTCAGATGAGAGCCCCATCCGCCCTCTCAGGTGTGTGCAAGATGGCAGGGATATTCTCCCTGGTGTGCTGAAAATATTTATCTTTCAATCAACATTACAAAAAAGCAGATTATCTTCTCATTATCACATTGCTGTTTGTGGCCTGGATGTCACATTTGTTACACTGCAAACTTTGAGATATCCTGTGGTCGTGGTGCTATAAGAATGCAAGTCCTACTATCAAACCACTCAGCTGTATTCAAGAAAGTGTCTTATCAGCACCTTCTCAAGGGCAATAGTTACAGCAATGCCCCCATCCCTTGAATTAATTCTTAAGAATGAACTTCAGGAGCAACCGAAACTGCTTTACAGAAAACATCAGTCACCTTAAGATCAACCGCCTTCTCAGATTCTTTATCCCCCATCTGTTAATCGACGTGAATTCCTTCTTTTCCAGACAGTAATGTTTAATCATAGTGTACATTGCAAATATAAATGCTTATGATTGAGTGTGGGTGTCCATTGGAACCAGATTGTGGAATGTTTGATGATATGGCTCATGGAAGACTGAATTCTTAAAAACTCAATGTAGATAACATCCATTCAAACACTGAGATCAAGATTTCCTTTTGAAACAAATATTCATCAGGGGAATATAGAACAATGCCAGAAAGATTTGATGTGGGGTAGGCATTTATCTGGAAGACACATACAAAAGCAATATGCAAACACACACAAGTGGTATGTAAAGCTACAGAAAGTAATAGGAAAACTGATGTAGGTGTTTCACCTGATTATAAAAGTACCCCAATGTAAATCTACACTGCAATATACATTATTGTCTCAGAATCAAAGACCTCTCATGGCCCCATTAGCCATGAGCGCAAATCCTGTAATGGTCGCTAAATTTCGCAAGCGGCCAAAAAGAGGATTTGAGCCAGCAAGATATCAGTTTGAGATCTTCCCCACCTTGCGCCAGTGACATGGTCAGGTTCACACTTAGAAAGGGCATGGACCTGATTTCCATAAATTAACATAATCCTACATATTATTAAAAGCTTGATGTAGTAGCGTCCAATCACGATGCAGTCTACCTCCCCTTTGGCATGATGTCACGCTGGCGCAAATCACTACTGGCTTTCAAAAGAGAAAAACAGTTGTGATGACCAGGCAGGGAACACGGAGGTGCCTGTAGGCCCTTGAGGTTGAGGGACAAGGCAAGGCATTGCCCACTGGCAGTGCCAAAGGGGCAGTGCCAAGGGGGCTCTGGCACAGGAGTTACCCTCCTCCATTACCTTATGTGTGGGGGGGAGGAAGGAGAAGGGAGAACCCCAATGCCTGTGACAGGGGTGCTGCCCTGATGCTTGTGGGAGGCATTGGAATATTGTGTGCAGTTCTGGTCACCTCACTATTAGAAGGATGTGGAAGCACTGGAAAGAGTGCAGAGGAGATTTACTAGGATGCTGCCTGGTTTGGAGGGTAGGTCTTATGAGCAAAGGTTGAGGGAGCTAGGGTTTTTCTCTTTAGAGCGGAGGAGGATGAGAGGCGACTTAATAGGGGTTCATAAGATGATGGGGGGGATAGATAGAGTGGACGTTCAGAGACTATTTCCTCGGGTGGATGTAGCTGTTACTAGGGGGTATAACTATAAGGTTCATGGTGGGAGATATAGGAGGGATGTCCAAGGTAGGTTCTTTACTCAGAGAGTGGGTGCAGTGTGGAATGGACTGCCTGCTGTGATAGTGGAGTCGGACACTTTAGGAACTTTCAAGCGGTTATTGGATAGGCACATGGAGCACACTAGAATGATAGGGAGTGGGATAGCTTGATCTTGGCTTTGGACAAAGCTCAGCACAACATCAAGGGCCGAAGGGCCTGTACTGTGCTGTACTGTTCTAATATCTAATTGATGCAGGGCCTTTAATTTAACTTTTCGATCAGGGCACCCTTCTTAAACGGCACCCTAATCTCAGAATCCTGGCGTTGCCGGTGTGTTTAGGCCTCGCCCCTCCAGCTGGCTGTGTAATCCTCATCAACACTTTAAACAAATGAGAAATGTCTGTGTGGAATTTGCATGTTCTCCCCATATCTGCTCCCGATTCCTTCCACAATCCAAAGATGTGTAGGTTAGGTAGATTGACTGTGCTAAATCGCCCCTTAGTGTCCCAAGACATGTAGGTTAGATGGATCAGCCATGGTAAATGGGCAGGGTTACGGGGATAGGATGAAGGGGAGGGCCGAAGAAGGATGTTCTTTTGGAGAGCTGGTGCAGACTCAATGGACCAAGTGTTTCTCCCGCCCACTGCGCCATTCTGCCGAAAAATAGGAAAGTTCCACCCCCAGTCTTTCAAGTGAAGATAGAAAACACCTCAATACGCAAAGAGTTATAGAGGTTTGGAACTTTCTTTCACAAAAGACAATTGATGTTAGATTATTGTTACTTTTAAATCTTAGATTGATAGATTTTAGTTGGCTCAAAGTATTAAGGAATTTAAAGTATTTAGGGGAGGCAACAGTTTAGTGGTATTATTGCTAAACTATTAATCCAGAAACTCAGTTAATGCTTTGGGGACCCGGGTTCGAATCCCACAATGGCAGATGGTGGAATTTGAATTCAATAAAAAATCTGGAATTAAGAATCTACTGATGACCGTGAAACCATTGTCGATTTTCGGAAAAACCCATATGGTTCACTAATGTCCTTTAGGGAAGGAAATCTGCCGTCCTTACCTGGTCTGGCTTACAGAGCCACAGCAATGTGGTTGACTCTCAACTGCCCTCTGAACAAGAGCAACCAAGGATGGACAATAAATGCTGGCCAGCCAGCGACGCCCATGTCCCACAAATGTTTTTTTTTTATAATCGGGCAAAGGTCAGTTGTGTGCAATTAGGTCACAGCAAAGTTCTCATTGAATGGTGGAACAGATCCGAGGGGATAAATGACCAACTCCTGTTCCTGTTTTTCTCTAACCATGATTAATGGTAACATCTTTTCAGAGTATGCTAGTATTTATGCATCAATCAATTTATTTCTCTGACGAGTCACCCAGACTCGAAACGTTGGGTCTATTCTCTCTCCGCAGATACTGTCAGGCCTGCTGAGATTTGCCAGCATTTTCTGTTTTTGTTTCAGATACTGCATCCGCAGTAATTTACTTTTAACTCATTTTTCTAGTTCTTTTGAACGTGATACTGAAAATTGACACTTGTGTCAAAAGCAGGAGTCCTCGGGTGCAATCTTCCCAAAATTGCAGAGTGCTGGACCAGGCAAGAAAAGCTGTGCGAGACTCAGCGACTTCACGGGCACCTTTTCTCACCTGACCTAACAGCACTCTGTGCAATTTCACTGTGCTGGCGAGGATCACACAGTAAGAAGTTTAACAACACCAGGTTAAAGTCCAACAGGTTTATTTGGTAGCAAAAGCCACACAAGCTTTCGAGGCTCTGAGCCCCTTCTTCAGGTGAGTGGGAATTCTGTTCACAAACAGAACTTATAAGACACAGACTCAATTTACATGAATAATGGTTGGAATGCGAATACTTACAACTAATCCAGTCTTTAAGAAACAAAACAATGGGAGTGGAGAGAGCATCAAGACAGGCTAAAAAGGTGTGTATTGTCTCCAGACAAGACAGCCAGTGAAACTCTGCAGGTCCACGCAACTGTGGGAGTTACAAATAGTGTGACATAAATTCTGATTCTAGGATCGCATGATAAAGACTCAGGAGGAAAAAA
Source organism: Mustelus asterias (assembly GCF_964213995.1). Taxonomy (NCBI): domain Eukaryota; kingdom Metazoa; phylum Chordata; class Chondrichthyes; order Carcharhiniformes; family Triakidae; genus Mustelus; species Mustelus asterias. The sequence goes on from NC_135821.1 coordinate 78,817,577, forward strand.
GCAGAAATATTTATGTGAAATAGTGTGACATAAACCCAATATCCCGGTTGAGGCCGTCCTTGTGTGTGCGGAACCTGGCTATCAGTTTCTGCTCCGCGACTCTGCGCTGTCGTGTGTCGCGAAGGCCGCCTTGGAGAACGCTTACCCGAATATCAGAGGCCGAATGCCCGTGACCGCTGAAGTGCTCCCCAACAGGAAGAGAACAGTCTTCCTGTTGGGGAGCACTTCAGCGGTCACGGGCATTCGGCCTCTGATATTCGGGTAAGCGTTCTCCAAGGCGGCCTTCGCGACACACGACAGCGCAGAGTCGCGGAGCAGAAACTGATAGCCAGGTTCCGCACACACAAGGACGGCCTCAACCGGGATATTGGGTTTATGTCACACTATTTCACATAAATATTTCTGCTTTTTTCCTCCTGAGTCTTTATCATGCGATCCTAGAATCAGAATTTATGTCACACTATTTGCAACTCCCACAGTTGCGTGGACCTGCAGAGTTTCACTGGCTGTCTTGTCTGGAGACAATACACATCTTTTTAGCCTGTCTTGATGCTCTCTCCACTCCCATTGTTTTGTTTCTTAAAGACTGGATTAGTTGTAAGTATTCGCATTCCAACCATTATTCATGTAAATTGAGTCTGTGTCTTATAAGTTCTGTTTGTGAACAGAATTCCCACTCACCTGAAGAAGGGGCTCAGAGCCTCGAAAGCTTGTGTGGCTTTTGCTACCAAATAAACCTGTTGGACTTTAACCTGGTGTTGTTAAACTTCTTACTGTGTTTACCCCAGTCCAACGCCGGCATCTCCACATCATGAGGATCACACAGCCAGCTGGAGGGGCGGGGCCTAAACATGTCAGAAAAGCCGGGATTCTGAGATCAGGGCACCATTTTTAAAGGTCACTCCAATCTGAAAGTTAAATTAAAGACTACCCCCATCACCCCCTCCCCCCCCCCACCCAAAGCATCTCAGCACCCCTTGAAGGATTTTGACTCAGTGACAGTGAAGGAACAGCAATATATTTCCAAGTCAAGCTGGTGAGAGGCATAGAGGGGAACTTCCTGGTGATGGTGTTCTCTTGTATCTGCTACCCTTGTCCTTCTCGGTGGTAGTGGTCATGGTTTTGGAAGATGTTATTGAAGAAGTCTTGGTGAGTTAATGCAGTGCATCTTGTAGATGGTACACACTGCTACTGTGCGGCAGTGATGGAGGGAGTGGATATTTGTGGAAGGGGTAGCAATCAAACGGGCTGTTTTGTCCTGGATGGTATCGAGCTTTTTGAGTGTTGTTGGAACTGCTCCCATCCAGGCAACTGGAGAGTATTCCATCACACTAAAAAGAGTTGTCTTGAACTTCACTGGGATTGGATAACATACTTTTGATATCCTGGTGTAACTTTGATGGTTTATTGGAAATCCTGGAGATGCAGTGAAAAGATTATAGAGGAGTCATTGAGATTCGAAATGTTAACTCTGTTTCTCTCTCCACAGATGCTGCCAGACCTGCTGAGATTATCCAGAATGTTTTAGCGGAAAGGCTCGTTTTGGATAAAATTATGTCGCATAATTGTCAAAACTCTCCCTCAGTAGTTTGCTCATAAGATTCCAGGCCTTTGGCCAAATTTTAAGTTTATTTATTAGTGTCACAAGTAGGCTTACATTAACACTACAATGAAGTTACTGTGAAAAATCCCCTAGTTGCCACACTCCAGTGCCTGTTTGGGTACACTGAGGGAGAATTTAGCATGGCCAATGCACCTAACCAACACATCTTTCAGGCGGTGGGAGGAAACCAGAACACCCGGAGGCAACCCACGCAGACAGGGGGAGAACGTGCAGACTCTGCACAGACAGTGACCCAAGCCGGGAATCGAACCCGGGTCCCTGGCGCTGTGAGGCACTGTGTGGGTGGTCCCATGATTTGTATTTCATGAAAATGACAACAATCTGAGGTCCCCATCTGCTTCAAGAAGAGACCACCATCCCGGTACCTAAGAAAAACCAAGCACCGTGCCTTAATGACTATCAGCCGGTGGCTCTGACATCCATCATTATGAAGTCCTTCGAAAGGGCGGCACGGTAGCACAGTGGTTAGCACTGCTGCTTCACAGCTCCAGGGTCCCGGGTTCAATTCCCGGCTCGGGTCACTGTCTGTGTGGAGTTTGCACATTCTCCTCGTGTCTGCGTGGGTTTCCTCCGGGTGCTCCGGTTTCCTCCCACAGTCCAAAGATGTGCGGGTTAGGTTGATTGGCCAGGTTAAAAAAATTGCCCCTTAGAGTCCTGGGATGCGTAGGTTAGAGGGATTAGCGGGTAAAATATGTGGAGGTAGGGCCTGGGTGGGATTGTGGTCGGTGCAGACTCGATGGGCCGAATGGCCTCCTTCTGCACTGTAGAGTTTCTATGATTTCTATGAAAGGTTAGTCATGGCACGAATCAATTCCAGCCTCCTGGACTACCTGGATCCACTACAGTTTGCCTACCGCCGCAACAGGTCCACAGCAGACACCATCTCCCTGGCCCTGCACTCAACCTGGAACACCTAGATAACAAGGACACCTATGTCAGATTCCTATTTATTGACTACAGCTCAGCCTTCAACACTATTATTCCCATGAAACCCATCTCCAAACTCCGTGGCCTGGGCCTTGGCACCTCCCTCTGCAACTGAATCCTGAACTTCCTAACTCACAGACAACAATCAGTAAGGATAGGCAACAACACCTCCTCCACAATCATCCTCAACACCGGTGCCCCACAAGGCTATGTTCTCAGCCCTCTACTATACTCCCTATACACCTATGACTGTGTGGCCAAATTCCCCTTCAATTTGATTTTCAAGTTTGCTGATGACACCACCGTAGTGGGTCGGATCTCAAGCAACGACGGGACAGAGTACAGGAATGCGATAGAGAATCTAGTGAACTGGTGCGGCAACAATAATCCCTCCCTCAATGTCAACAAAACGAAGGTGATTGTCATCGACTTCAGGAACGGTAAAGGAGAACATGGCCCTGCCTACATTAACAGGGATGAAGTAGAAAGGGTCGAGAGCTTCATGTTTTTAGGTGTCCAGATCACTAACAACCTGTCCTGGTCCCCCCCATGCTGACACTATAGTTAAGAAAGCCCACCAACACCTCTACTTTCTTAGAAGACTAAGGAAATTTGGCATGCCAGCTACGACTCTCACCAACTTTTACAGATGCACCATAGAAAGCATTCTTTCTGCTTGTATCACAGCTTGGTATGGCCCCTGCCCTGCCCAAGACCACAAGGAACTACAAAAGGTTGTGAATGTAGCCCAATTGATCATGCAGACCAGCCTCCCATCCATTGACTCTGTCTACACTTCCCGCTGTCTCGGCAAAGCAGCCAGCATAATTAAGGACACCACGCACCCCGGACATTCTCTCTTCCACCTTCCTCCATCGGGAAAAAGATACAAAAGCTTGAGGTCATGTACCAACCGACTCAAGGACAGCTTCTTCCTTGCTGCTGTCAGACTTTTGATGGACTTACCTTGCATTAAGTTGATCGTTCTCTACACCCTAGCTAAGACTGTAACACTACATCCTGCACTTTCTCCTTTCCTTCTGTATGAATGATATATTTTGTCTCGCACGCAAGAAACAATACTTTTCACTGTTAATACATGTGACAATAATAAATCAAATCAAAATGATCATATAATGTTACAAGGAATATTACCTATTTCCTTAGTATCATCCTGAGGGAATGCTGCACTGTCGGAGGTGTGGCTTTTTCGGATAAGGTATTAAATCAAGACATTAATTGCCCTTGTAAAAGCATTATTTGAAAAACAGGAGACAGGAACAGGAGACAACAATTATTTCTTAATGAATACCTAATACATATTATTTGATCATTCATTTCATTGCTGAGCGCAAATTGTCTGCCATCTTTCATGCATTACACCAGTGACTACATTAAAAAATAACACTTAATTGGTTTTAAAGTGCTCTGGGGCTTCCTGAAGCTGTGGAAACGGAAGACCCTTCTTTTCTTTCAAGCACACTAACTGATATTTTAAATTCTCGGTCTGATCAAGCGTGCAATGGTACATCCTGCCCACTGGGTGGCTTTGCAGTCATCTGCAGTGTTACCTGAAAGCTTTGGGCTGATTGAAGTAAGTGTGGAAGTTACGGTAGAGAAATGGCATCAGATTTTAGTCCCAGCCACTCATCAGCGGTTATACACAGCAATGGAAATGGCTGATCCCGGTTGGAGCAAGTGATTTGATCCTGTTACATCATCTACAGCAAATGTTCTGAATTTCTGCATTCCAAGGACTGTAACTTAGAAGGTTGTTAAATTTCCCATTTTCGAATGGATTTCAGCAATGATGAATCACAAGTTCCAGTCCTTGTTATAGAGTTAATTTAGTCAGTGAGTTTCTGAGTAACTTGCATTTATACCTTCCTGTTTTAATTATAAATGTTGCTGCATTCTAATTCTAAAATAACCCGTACCTTCATGGTGATATAAAATGCAGTTGGATGTTAAAACGATTTGATTTATGCAGAGTGTAATTGCAATCTTTAACAGTAATAATATACATTTGTTTTTATAATAGACGGAAGCAGTAGTTTAGACTAACTGAATCCTCACTTTGTGTTGACTTTCCCTGGTTGCTGTTTCTTGGTGGCAGGCTGATTCTTGATGAGAATTGGACCTAATTAACATCGAACCAACAGACCAGGGCGTGGAAAATGAGCTTCTGCGTGATTAGGCACCTTCTCTGCCAACAGTTTCTGGGTGGAGTACAGCATACTCTTCGCCCATTGAATGGTATTCAATTTCATTGGCGCTCAATTGCCGGATTACAACCCTCGCTGCTGATTCAGATTATGTCATTAAGCACCAGCTTCAAGATCCGTCCATGCTGTTTCTGCTGAATGAGTTTAAACTTCTCTCCTCAATAGTCACTGAAGCTGCTTCACTCTTTGAAGCAAATACCATAATCAAGTACAAACGTGGTTTCCTTGTGTTATCCTAATTTAGTGTTGTTTTTTAAATTTCAAAATTCATTTTATTTGCCTTTATATAGAAACCCTACAGTGCAGAAGGAGGCCATTCAGCCCATCGAGTCTGCACCAACCACAATCCCACCCAGGCCCTATTCCCCTAACTCCATATATCCATCCCTCTAACCTATGCATCCCGGGACACTAAGGGGCAACTTAGCATAGCCAATCAACCTAACCCGCATATCTTTGGACTGTGGGAGGAAACCGGAGCACTTGGAGGAAACCCATGCAGACACGGGGAGAATGTGCAAACTCCACACAGACATTATATGCCGAGGCTAATTCAGCAATCGGTTTTATAATTTCCTTTTCCTACTGCACATTTCCCCTTTATAAATAATTTTCAGTTTCCAGATATTAGTGATGAGATTCTAAGCAGGGATTCATTTAGTTTGCTCCTTTTTGCAGTGAGGGAGGTGTCATATTTTGGTGATGCAAGTTGTGTAGAAAGCAGAATGTGAAGAGAAACAGAAAAATGATAGGGCAGAAAAAATATGATTTACACAAACTTGTAGAATAGAATCATAGAGTCCCTACAGAGCAGAAAGGGGCTATTTGGCCCATCGAGCCTGCACCAACAATCCCACCTAGCCCCTAACCCTGTAACCCCACATATTTACCCTGCTAATCCCCCATGACACTAAGGGTCAACTTAGCATAGCCAATCAACCTAACCCACACATCTTTGGACTGTGGGAGGAAACCGGAGCACTCGGAGGAAACCCATGCAGGCACAGGGAGAACGTGCAAATTCCGCACAGACAGTTACCCGAGGCTGGAATTGAACCCAGGTTCCTGGCGCTGTGAGGCAGTAGCACAAACCACTGTGCCACCCAAGTGCTACTGTGGTCCCCAAACAAATGTCCTCTTATACTGTGGCTGGGTAGAGTCTGCAAGATATAATGCCAAAATGATTTAGTGGGATCACTCTCCTCTTCACAATTTGAAGCCTGCCATGGGTCTTGTAGTTGTGTGCCCCTTTAACGGTGCGAGCTCTCTGAGGGCTATGTGACCCATTCAGTCAATCAGGCTGGAGCGCACGGACCCTGGGGCAGAGTGCACGGACCCCGGGGCTGAGCACTGAGCATGGCCAGTTAGGAGTCTGGATTCGTGGAGTACGATAGCCTTATATCATTCTCTCTACAGAGTTCCTTACCTTAATAAACTTATTCGTTAATCTATTTGATAGTTGCCCTCTTTGCAAGATACATCAAGTCTATTGTACATTAATTGGATCCATGGAGGAGGTCATTATGATAACAGGTGTAAGAATCTGATCTCCCACATTGTCCAGATAATAATATTGGTAACACAGAAAATCAATGACATCACAGTAATGTGATATACAACACCTTGAAATGTTAATCGTCCTTCCACCAACGAACTTATCCCAACTGGTAAGGTTTATATTGATGCTTCACTGATAAGATGCTTTTATTAATCTATATTTCACCTGAAATCCCCTTTTAAATTCTCATTGAGAAAGGAGAGCAGGAGTTGATCATTCAGTCCTTTGAGCCTGCTCCATCATTCAATAAAAGCATGGCTGATATTCAACCTCATCTTCACCTGCACTACCTGGGGAGTTCCTTAGTTCACAAAGTTTATTGATCTCAGTTTACAATCTACTCAGCAACTGTGCATCTACAATTCTGTGGGCTAGAGAATTCACAAACCTTCGAGTGAAGACATTTCTCCTGATCGCAATCCCTAAAGGCCAAACGATTATTCTGAGACTCTGACCAATGGTTTCAGATTCTCCAAGCAGAGGAAACATCTAACCTGTCAAGCCCCTCAAGAATTTTGCTTATCAACAGGAGGCTTTGCCAGACGGGTCATAAAGAATTGCAATTTAATTTTGAATGTGATTAGCTGTTGGACCATGTCAAAACAGACATTCTTATTCTAATCGGGTGCCTAGATTCTGAACTTTAACAATGAGCAATAAGCTGCTACAAGTCTAAGATTTTTTAAAAAAAACAAGTTTAGTCCCTCTCCCACCAGCACACACTTCCCGCTCCAAAGTAGATGACTGTGCACAGGCCTGACACATAAATGTCTTTGAAACATGATAAACAAGGCTGGAGGCTACTAACCTTGTAAACTATCCGTCCCAAGCTCCAACCCTGTGTTTGAAAGCTTCCCAGCCTATTCCCCAAAGACCTAACAGGCTTGTTCTAATGTCCTCATGCAGCTTTGTTTTTAAATAGGTTTGCATTTTTTTATTTTTCTTTCTCCCAGTTCTGCCCCTTTAACTTATGGAATTCGAAGATCTATAGTTCCTTCCATTGACTCTTGCTGGAGAATTGATACTTCTATCTTTTATGTCCCCCTTTTTTTGTCTCTTATTCATACAAAACGAGGAATGCAATTATCTCCACTACGGCCTCTCTCCATCAAGGTTCCGATATCCAGTTTCCTTAACCAACACGGTCTGTTTTTCAATACTGTCACAGACAAATCCATACAACATTGCCTTTCATCCTTCAGCTTTATTCTACAATACATTTATCAATATTCACATTCTTTGCACTATACTGAGCATAGAAATTAACACACATTTGTAAAAAAAAACAAATTCTACACCAGAAGCCTGATGAAGTGTAATGCTGGAGGAACACAGATCGACTGGAAGCTGTTACACCATTTGGTTATTAAATTTAAAATTAATTTTTAATAATTGTATCCATCAAATTTACAGCAGCTGTTCTGCGTCGAGTAACCCGTTTGCTCGATATTATTACTAGTGTGCTCGACCCATTTTGCAATTCTTTACTATGAAAGAGTGCAGCTGTTTTCTAGCTTTTAAATGAAAGAATCACAGTTGAGTTTGTGAAATGCGTTCGAAACAATTAACCCGAATGTGATTTCTCAATTGTGATGGTATTCAAACACGTTAGGACCTGACTGGTTGCTTCATTATCCACGTTCTTAGCTGAAATATTTTTGAAGAGGGAAAAGGGTTAAGAATATTCTTCATGCCAGCCATTCAAATACTTTTGAGACACTTAACATCAATTTATGGATTTTTGGATCAATCATTACATCAGGTATCAGACAGGAAATGACATGAAGAACAACCTGGCTTGGGTATTTTCCCTTCTGTTAAACTGAAATGCAAGAAGCAAAGTTCTTCCCTACAATGGCTTTCAAGATTTTATTTTAAGTTGACTGGAACATCCACTGAGCATCTGAATTTGATTACAATAAATGGTCATGACCCATTGAAAAGGTTAATTGTGTACAATATTTTGTAAAACAGCACGCTAATACTTTTTAGCAAGTTCAGCTCTCTCCTGATGATTCTTTTATTAAATGCACCTTCAGCATTGCAAATAACAATCTGGACTCATACGGTTCTAGGTATGGTCCCTGGCCTGTGTAGAGTCGATTGATCTCAGTTGAGGAGGGAGGAGAGATTGCAAAATTGGTCTCAATACTTTCTAGACTGGGAGTAATGGTGGAGATTGGGACTGGTGGTGGAAGTGGGGGTGGTCGGTGGTTAGTAGAGAGGAATTGTCTGTTTGGAATGTTGGGCAAGAACAGGTTGGGGCTCAGTTATGATGTTTACCCTGATACAATAAGCTGCTGCCACACCACCAGGTCTCTGAGTTGAACAATGGTACCAAATGATTGTTGTGCATCTTCAGAGAGGAGACAGGGAGAATACTGATGGAAACAAAGGTCTAAGAGAACAAAGAAAATTACAGCATAGGAACAGGCCCTTTGGCCCTCGAAGCCTGCACCGACCATGCTGCCCGACTGAATTAAAACCCCCTACCCTTTCGGGGACCATATCCCTTTATTCCCATTTGTATTTGTTCATGTATTTGTTCAGACGCCCCTTAAAAGTCACTATCGTATCTGCTCCCACTATCTCATCCAAAAAGTCAATTTTCTTGGAGAGAGTCAAGGTGTATACTCAATGTGATTAGGCAAGGGAAAGTGCAGGTAAATGACTATTGGGTGAGATTCAGAACTGAGAACCAATTATATTAGCACTATTGTCTCCCCAGCTGAGATCCAGAATCTGGTGATTAAGCCAATGGCCTTCCCTGTCAGTATGGCTCACTTACAAGAAAATTAAAAGGATGTAATCTGACGCTAAAGGCACAACAAGCTTGAAAGGAGGGAAATAATGGGAGGCATGAATGCAGAATGTGTTCCTGTCCTATGTTGCACAAAATAAAGAATGTATTGAGATAGGGTATGAAACATTTGGATTAAAATCATGTCAGGATTGTTTTGTTGCATCAGACAAAACAGGGATCTAGTTATAGAATGTGTTATACTGTGAATTTATTAAAACCCTGATTTTGAATAACATGTAAACATAGAAACTAGAAGTAGGAGGAGGCCATTTGGCCCTTCGAGACTGCTCCACTATTCATTTTGATCATGGCTGATCATCAAATTCAATATCCTGATTCCTTTTTCCCCATCCCCCATATCCCTTGATCCCTTTAGTCCCAAGAGCTATAACTAATTTCTTCTTGAAATCAGACAACGTTTTGGCCTCAACTACATTCTGTGGGAGTGAATTCCACATATTCACCACCCTCTGGGTGAAGAAATTTCTCCTCACCTCAGTTCTAAAAGGTTTACCCCTTATCCTCAAACTATTACCCCTAGTTCTGGACTCCCCCACCATTGGGAACATTCTTTCTGAATCTACCCTGTCTAACCCTATTAGAATTTTATAAATTTCTGAGATCCCCTTTCACTCGTCTAAACTCCAGTGAATATAATCCTAACCGACTTAGTCTCTCCTCATGTGACAGACCTGCCATCCCAGGAATCAGCCTGGTAAACCTTCGCTGTACTCCCTCCATAGCAAGGACATCCTGCCTCAGATAAGGACAGCAAAACTGCACATAATATTCCAGGTGTGGCCACATCAACACCCTATACAATTGCAGTAAAACATCCCTTTCTCTTGGATCTGCAAAGAATGTGTAACTTCTGAGATTTGAGTCTTCCAGCAGTTTTATTGAGAAGAGTGTATGAGGGTTAGAACAAAATGTGGAACTTTAAGAATGCATATGAATGAATAAATATGACAGGAGATGCATACATTATATTAGCCATGTGTAGAAAGCTAAAAATATATTTACAATATGTATAAAGTTTATTTGTAAATCTGCAATTCAGTCATACTGTCAAAATCAATAAATGTGCTTGATCTGCCATGTATTCTTGTATTTTGTAACCAGTCTCCACCTAATCTGCATTTGCAAAACTGCATTGTAACTTTTAGTCTATGAACAGGCATGTTTCTCATAAAGCATCCACATTTACTTTTGATTAAAGATAGTAATTCTGTCAATTTTCAACCTGAATCTAGTTGCAATTTGATGCAAGGAAGGGATGAATTTATCATTAATTCAAATATTGCTTTGCTAAAATCTCTTATTTTTAATTCTTTTGGTATGCATCAGTGGGAGGTGCCTGATTACTCTTAAAACCATCCATTCTTTCTCTAGCTAAGGGGAGCCCAATGATAAAAGGGTGCGCATGACACTGATGTAACAAAGCAAAATTTGAAGATTAATGGTAAAATGGCTAACTTATATATGTTTCTGAGCCCGCATGGTCAAATGAGTTTGACATTTCTTGAATTGAGCAGAAAGCCAGAAAAGCAAAATAAAACATTGTTTATTGCTTCAGGCCAGCATTGTAATGGCATACCAGCCATCCAACACTGAAACAATTGCTGTTCATTTGTACCTAATGAGTCTGCCCGTTAGCTGTTTAATGGGTGAAAGAGTTTAAACACAGAAACGTAACTCGCAATAAAGAGAAAGTCAAAGTAATTCTTGGATGTTAAATGAATCAAACAGATTAACTGATTGAAATATCTGTTATCTAAACTGCTCTGGAGTCTTATATATGTTTATCCATATTTAAAATCAAACCAAATCCATCATTTATCCTGAAGAATTTATTTTGCAAATATAGAAAAATCTTAACACAATTTCTAATTAGACCTTTTTGATAAGAAATTACAATGAAGTAATTTGAATATAATCTGTAATATGACTCCAGTTCTCAGTTTAAAGGTTTTACAAGGCAATGTTATGTTTCATCATTGGTGTTAATTTGGCAAAGTAAAACATTATGATATGTGTAAGCTGTTACCACATGTGCTGACCAATTGGTACCAATTCCTGGAACTCGAGGCCTGAATTTTCCTGCAGGCTTCAGGACTCTGATTTTCCAGGATTGAGACCGACACAGGGAGATTCCAGGAGGCACCCTCCTAGTTGCCCGCCTCCATCCAACTAAGGATGGTCAGTGGACTCCCAATGCTGTCGGACAAATCAAAGCTGGCCAGAAGCATGGGCAGCTGCATTAGGAGATGTGGGTGCTGCTGATACAGGTAGGTGATTGGAAGGGCACCTGGGGATCAGAGGGGAAATGCTTCCAGATGCTGGGCCAAGGGGGTCTGACTTTACTGCCCGTGACACCTTTTTTTTTGGGGGGGGGGGGGAGTGGAGCCTCTGGCTCTAATTGTTCCCTATCCTGCCGCAAGGATGGAGAACGCAGCTGGTAGCCTCTGCATGGAGCAGAGTGGCCACTCCACTGCCAGTGAAATGCCAGTGTGCCATCTAAATTGCCACTAATTGGGGCCTTAAATCTGCAAATTGGTTGCCTGCCTTGTTTCAACAGGCAGCTGATCCGTCGCCCTAATAACCATTGGAAAACTGCCCCAGTGGCAGGTATGCATTAGAGAGCCATACCAAGTTGCTCCCCACTCTCCTGGCGCGGCAGCCTGTAAATCTCCCCATACAGGCTGGGAATATTCCACCCCAAAAGTTAGAAGGAATGGCGGAGCTTTTATGTGAGATCACTTTTTGGAAAAGAGGCACATAGATTCATATGACTTCAGCTAGAAAGAGGCACCAACAACAATTTGATTTAACACCACAGGATGGAAAAGGGAGGCACACCAACCACACAATGCTGCAAATGACTGCATAGCATTTTTGTACCAGGAAATGATAAAATGGTTTTGTTAATGCCTGAAGGATCTGCTACCAGTTTCACTTATTTATCATGTGGGTTTTTAAATGTGACAGGCAATGTGAGTGGCCAGATGTTTATGTGACATTCCTTACCTGTTATTTTAATGCGGTGTTTAAGGAAATCTGTAATGTTGTGATCTAAAAGATTGACTCCTCTATTTGCAGATGTCCAAGTTTGGTTTCAGTCTGGTGCCCAGACCTGTGAAAATTGGAATGGATGTTAACACATCAGTCAGTCAGTATGACTAACTACTACTTGACTTTGGTCCACTACTGCCCAGCTTTCAATGCAAATTGCCTCAAAAATCATCCCTTGGTTGTCGTCTTCTCAAACACTTACTGCTCTCCCACGACATGCATACAGATTAATCAATTAGTCAGTGCACGAGAGAGATGACATTAAAACATAGATGACCCACACAATATCAGTTAATTGTACATGTTACTCTATCACCTGAATGATCAAAAGCTGTGCTTAATGAATATGTAAAGGGTGCAACTTATTATGCAACATCTCAAAAATCATTCGGCGCAGCCTGTATTTGGTGCAGTTACACACACACACACATCTCAAGCACAGATTGCCTTCCCTTCCCCCACAGGTGACATCATAGCTCCAGCAGCATGTTACAGATGCAGACATTAACCATTGAGGGGAAGTCACAGAATACAGAGCAAAATTCATGGCTGGCAATGTAGGTTATGTTCTATATAGATAAGGGAGATTGTGCACTAACTACCTGATTCAGTCATGCAGAGATTTCTCTTAGGTGAAATAAAAAGATCATTATAATCCTCAACTGCAATATTTATCCTATTACCATCCTTAAGGCACTTTTATATAGCACGAGCTCCACTGCTTTCACACAGGACAGCTATTACGGGTTTTATGCAGTCAGCCACAAGGCAAATGTGAAATTGCTAGATTTCACTAAATCCAGCTGCACAGGACCCAATCTTGAGAGTCCTGACACCACAAAGGGGGGGGGTCTTGGGCAACATAAAATCATCTTTTTTTTCAGTGGCTTTTTTTGCAGCACCAGTGGGTGAGTGGGCAGGAATTTGACAGATGGAATATAATGTGGCAAAATGTGAAGATCTCCATTTTGGAAGGAAACATTTTAAAAAATCAGAATATTTTTTGAATAATGAGGGACTGGGAAATGTTTGTGTTCAGAGGTACGTGCTGTGTATGTGAACCACAGCAAGTTAATATGCAGGTACAACAAGCAAGTAGAAATTCAAATGATAAGCGTAAAAAAGGTTTACTACAAGGATGCAAAGCATTGGTAAGATCACATCTGGAGTGTTGTGTACAGTTTTGGTCTCCTTGTTTAGGAAAGGACATACTTATCCTAGAGGTAATGCAGCATATGTTCACTAGACAGGGGATTGTCCTATGAACAGAGATTCAGTAGTCTACGCATAAATTTCCAGGACAAAGCATCCAGCAGGATCTGCACCCCACTCACCAGTTAAAACATTCACATCCTCCCCCACCGACACACAGTGGCAGCTGTGTGTACCATCTACAAGATGCAGAATGAGAGGCAATCTAACATATAATTCTTAAGGGGTTTTTGAAAAAAAACGATGGGATGTGGGGCATCAGTGGCTAGAGCAGAATTTATTGCTCATCCTTAATTTCCCCTTGAGAAAGTGGTGGTGAGCCACCTTCTTGAACCGTTGCAGTCTATAGAGTACAGGTACACCAACAGTGCTGTTAGGGAGGGAGTTCCAGGATTTTGACCCAGCAACAGTGAAGAAACGGTGATATATTTCCCAGTCAGGATGATGTGACTTGGAGGAGCACTTGCAGGTGGTGGTGTTCCCATGCACTGCTGCCCTTCTCCTTTTGAGGTGGGTGAGGTCGTAGGTTTAGAAGGTGCTGGTGAAGGAGCCTTGGCGAGTTGCCTCTCATTCTGCTTCTTGGAGATGGTGCACACTGCTGCCACTGTGCGTGTCAGTGATGGAGGACGTGAATGTTTAAACAGGTGAACGGGGTGCAAATCAAATGGGCTGCTTTGCCCTGGATGGAGTTGAACATCTTGAGTGTTGCTGGGAGCTGCATCCATCCAGACAAGTGGAGAGTATTCCATCACACTTCTGACTTGTGCCTTGTGGATGGCGGACAGGCTTTGGGGAGTCAGGAGGAGAGTTACTCACTGCAGAATTCCCAGTGTCTGACCAGCTTGACAAAGTAGATGCTGAGAATGTATCCCCTGGCTGGTGAGTCTAGAACGCAGGATCACAACCTCAGAATAAGGGACTGAGATAAGAGAAATTTCTTCATTCAGAGGGTGGTGAAGTTTCGAAATTCACCTGTACCAGAGAGCTGTAGCTGTTCAGTCATTGAGTCTGTTCAAGTCATAGGTTGGTAGATTTTTGGGTGCTTTGGGAACTAGGATATGGTGAGGTTGAGGTAGAAAATTAGCTGTGATCGTGTTGAATAGTGGAATGAGCTCAAAAGGCTAAATATCCCATTCCAGCTCCTATTTACATCCTTATGTTTGGTATCTGTCAGTGAAAAAAAAGAGTTGGTGCACTGTTAGTTATGGTAATGAGCCATAAAGCCTTTCAAGGTCACTGGTTTGATTCCTGCCCTCGTCAATGAGGAGGTCCCCAGTCCCCAATGCTCCCTCCGTAAAGTAGCAGTGATGCTTTCCATAGTCGAATAGCTTACCAACACACATTGTCTGGCTGACTTGCTGATGCTCCTTTGAACTGAACCATAAGATGAATCAGTGCCTTAAAGGCAGCTAGGCAGGAGTACCAAATAGAGAGAAATAAAGCAAACAAGCTTTGTAATAGCTGTAACGGTTTTATATTCCTCCAAAAATATAGGAATGTGCATGTGTTATAACACTCACATAGAAGCATTTCTTGCTACCCAGGGACAAATAATCAGCCTAGCTAAACAAGGTCATGGATAAATGAAAGTCAAGAATCAAGCTTTCCAAACAGACTGTGCTGCAGTTTGGATTACCATGAACCAGAGACCTGGAAACATGCTTCATCAGGTTTCACTAATATCACTCGTATCAAACCGGAAGACATTAATATATTAATGAAATTAACCAGACCTATAGTTATATGATTCATCTTTACATCAATAAATTAATCTCATTTATGGATCATAACAGTTCCTTTGCATGCAGCAACACTAATTAAGAGTTTGATGAGGTTAACTCTTTTCACTTCAGCCAGACAACTGTGTTACTAAAGTATATCTTTTCCTATTATCATGGATCGCTCCCAACTTTTATTGCTAACTTACGCATTAAGATTGCAACATCACCAACTAGACAAACGAAAGAAATCTACAATTTGGATTACAACCTTGCTGAGTTAGCTCATTTCAGACTGGACTATGATGGGGGCTACAATTAAACTCCAGCCCCAGCTGGAGATTGCACGTATACTGATACGGAACAAACCTGCCTTGATATGGAGTCTTTCACAATTCTGAGATGCCCCAAAAGACTTCATAGCTACACAAATATTTTGATGTGTAGACACTGTTGTAATGTAACAAAATGTGGCAGCCCATTTGCGCACAGCACGATCCCACTTCAGGAAGCATAGTGGAGGGCATGCCCCTGTCTACATCATTGGGGACGAAGTAGAAATGCTTGAGAGCTTCAAGTTTTTAGATGTCCAGATTGCCAACAACCTGTCCTGGTCCCCCCATGCCAACACTATAGTTAAGAAAACCCACCAACTCCTCTACTTAGAAGACGAAGGAAATTTGGCATGTCAGCTACGACTCTCACCAACTTTTACAGATGCACCATAGAAAGCATTCTTTCTGGTTGTATCACAGCTTGGTATGGCTCCTGCTCTGTCCAAGACAGCAATAAACTACAAAGGGTCGTGAACGAAACCCAGTCCATCACTCAAACCAGCCTTCCATCCATTGACACTGTCTACACTTCCCACTGCCTCGAAAAAGCAGCCAGCATAATCAAGGATCCCACGCACCCTGGACATACTCTCTTCCACTGGGAAAAAGATACAAAAGTCTGAGGTCACGTACCAACCGACTCAAAAACAATTTATTTCCTGCTGCTATCAGACTCACATTAAGTTGATTTTTCTCTACCCCCTAGCTATGACTGTAAGACTAGATTCTGCACTCTCTCATTTCCTTTTCTATGAATGGTATGCTTTGTCTGTATAGCGCAAGGAACAATACTTTTCACTCTATACTAATGCATGTGACAATAATAAATCAAATAAAATCACACCAGGCCCGCTAGAAAAGGGAATCCTGTAACAATCCTGAAATATGACTCTGGTTTTTCGGATATACTTAGGCTAACTAGTTCACTCACAAGTGAAAATGTCTTCTTTATCGGGGCTGCAATGATCACCTTTCCATAAGACAGGCCAAACATGTCTTTCATTTACAATGTGTAAAAGGTCTAAAGAGTTCCTGTCTAATTATTTTTTCTTGAGAGAGTGTGTGTGTGCACATGTGCATGCTCGTGTGTGCATGTGTGTGTGTACATCGAGTGATTGATGTATGAGGAGAGATTGGGTCGAGTGGGCCTGTAGTCACTGAAATTTAGAAGAATGAGAGGGGATCTCATTGAAACATATAAAATCTGACAGGGCTGGACAGACTGGAATCAGGGACATTGTCTCCTCTGGCTGAGGGGTCTGGAACAAGGAGTTAGTCTCAGGAAACAGGGTAGGTCATTTCGCACTGAGATGAGGAGAAACTTCTTCACTCAGAGAATGGTGAACCTATGGAAGTCTCTACCACAGAAAGCTGTGGAGGCCAAATCACTGAACATGTTTAAGAAGGAAATAGATCGATTTCTAGACTCTAAAGATATTAAGGGATATGGGGGGGTTGAGATAGAGAATCTGCCAGGATCATATTGAATAGCAGAGCAGGATCGAACGGCCAAATCGCCTACTTCTGCTCCCATTTTCATGTTTCCATGGTTTCTATCTAGCGTTAGGCTTTTCGGGTCAACGTGTAAATAAATTATCCTCTTCATTTAAACCCATAAAAGCTTGCTACTGGTTATTAAAAAAATGACTACATACTTTAGTGGTAGATATTGTCGGTGCAGACTCAATGGGCTGGAGGGCCTTTTCTGTGCTGTATGACTCTATGGGCCTAATTTTACCATCGCGTTGGGCCCGTTTTCAGGCGTGTAAACTTGGTAAAGTCAGGTGTGAGGCGAGTAGCACGATCCGCGCCCGCATTTGCATTTGCATACATTTAAATTGACTTAATGGGCTGCACGCCCAAACGTACCGGCACTTCCCCCTTTACCACCGGATTCGCCCATCCGGAATCAGTGTGAAACAGACATGCTCCATAGAAGTCCAGTTCGGGCGCTCCAGTTAGTGAGGAGGTAGGTGCCTAGCATCCGATGGCTGTCTGCTTGAAATTGGTGGGGGAGGGAAGGTGGGTCTGCTGCCACCCTGCTTGAGATCGGTGGAGGGGGGAGGGGGGGGGGTTGGGGGGTCCGCTGCCACTCTGCCTGAGATCAGTGGGGGGGAAGGGGGGAGAGACCTGAGAGCGGTCTGGGTGGCGGGGGTGTGGGGATAAGGAGTCAGCAATATTGTGGGGATGGGGCAATGTCTATGGGGTCAGGGGGAGGCATTATCAGACCCAGGAAGGATGTGGCAGGGAGCAGCATTCTATCATTTTCTTTCTGTGCATGCGCATTTGGAGCCGCCGATCGGAGTTGCCGGGTTTCTGCAGCATGATTCGGAATCGCTGATATTATTTCAGGCAGAGTGCGTATGGGGGCGCCTGAGAACGGGTCTAACAGTCGGATCTGAAACACTCCCAGTTTCAAATCCACCCAGCACTTAGAATCAAAATGGTAAAGTAGGGCCCTATGACTCTAAGACTCAGGCGTTGAGAAGCATATGCACCTTCCTTTCTAAAATACACTGATTACGGACAGGAAGAGAAGGGGTACAAGGGTTTCAATTTTCTCTGGTCCCTGTCTGTAACATAATCAAAACCCCAAATTCAAGTAATCTGCCAACATTTATTGTCAAGGCTTACCTGTGAAGAATAGCCAATGATGTGAGGGACCAAAGAGTCGTTAATACCTCAGGGCAAGTCATTGCTTTCAGAATAAATTGGGAGAAAATATATAGAACATTTAAAATACAAGAAATGATTTACAATACTCTGTGAATGAGCTAGCAGGAAGATCATCAACAAAGTGCCCTGAAGAATTAGCGAATGATTTTTATTAAATTGAATTTGAATTGAAGGTAAACCTGATTTTACTCCTACATTCTTGCAGATGTATATTTTTGGAATGTTGCAGCTAAGCTGCTTGTAGTTTTCCTGTCCAGTTAACTTTTAAAAAAATCTTAACCTGAAAAAACCAACAAAATAATCTATTTACTTACTAGGGATGGGCAATAACTGCTGGCCAGCCAACGATGCCCATGTCCCACGCATGAATATTTTAAAAATTATTTAAAGAAATCCTGGCATTAGGTCAATGTGAAAAGGCTACAGCACCATGGAAAGAAGACTTGAATCCAACTGGACATAAAATTAACTCCCCGAATCAAATGCAATATGGGCCGTATCTCCTACTTTAAAAGGTGCTTAACATGATGCTAATAGAAATCACTTTAAAAATGAAAAATTGGAAGTCCATAAATAATGAGGGACACAGATCAGCTAGATAGTCAATATATTTTCCCAAAGGTAGGGGAGTCTAAAACTAGAAGGCATAGGTTTAAAGTGAGAGGGGAGAGATACAAAAGTGTCCAGAGGGGCAATTTTTTCACACAGAGGTTGGTGAGTGTCTGGAACAAGCTGCCAGGTATAGTAGAGGCGGGTACAATTTTGTCTTTTACAAAGCAATAAGACAGTTACATGGGTAAGATGGGTATAGAGGGATATGGGCCAAATGCGGGCAATTGGGACTAGCTTTGGGGTTTAATAAAAAGGGCGGCAGAGACAAGTTGGGCCGAAGGGCCTGTTTCCATGCTGTAAACCTCTATGACTCTATGACCAATTTGGTGCCCAAAGCAAATATAAAACAATTCTCAGCTTCCCATTCTGGTCTGTTGGTGCAAGAGGCTGGAGTGGGATTTCATATTTTTCTAAATAAGGAAACGTTTTTCATTGGAGGAACACATGTCTTAGCTCAATAAAGGGAATCTTTGGCAATTCCTGCAATGGCAGCTAAAAGCACACATACAAATAAACTGTCTTCCTCTGGCTGTTTATTGAATGATTCAATAGTTTAAAATGTTCAGCTCAAGAGATTCATTTTTTAACTGTTCAATTCAGTTTGATTGGTTTTGAATCAAAGATTAAACTCACATATTGAACAATAGTGAACTAGTTCCAATATAATATCGACACAGTGTTCTCAGGCCGACAGCTATCTGTCATGTGCTTCTTCCTAACAGAAATTTTCAGAAGAAATCCCAGAGAAGAAACTGTTTTATGAAATGATGGTTTGTAGTAGATAGAAGCAGACTCGGCAGTTGAGGTGTCTGGAATGAGAGGCCAAAGATACAAGATTAAGTGCAAGAAATTTACAATGGGCTCCGGGCAAAATTTCTTTACACAGAGAGTTGGAGGATGTGGAAGTTATTTCCAAGGATAATTGTTGAGATAAGTAGTTAAATGAATATTCATGATTAGTTTGGATGAAGGAAAAAGTGGTGGAGAGATATGGGAAAAGGGTAAGTGAATCATAGAATCCCTACAGTGCAGACGGAAGCCATTCAGCCCATCGAGTGTGCACCGACCACAATCCCACCCAGGCCCTATTCCCATAACCCCACATATTTACCCTGCTAATCCCCTGACACTAAGGGTCAATTTAGCATGGCCAATCCACCTAACCCACAAATCTTTGGACTGTGGGAGGAAACCGGAGCACGTAACCGGAAATGTAATTAAAAGCTAAAGTCGCCGTAGTCTCAGATGACCATAGGCTGACTGGTGGTGATTTAACCTGAGGGTCACCACAACTCAGGCAAAGGACAAGAAGGCAGGGCCTTCATGAATAACCTCAGCTGGTACAGGACTTGAACCCCGCTATTGGCATCGCTCTGCGTCACAAACCAGCTATCCAGCCAACTGAGCTAAAACGTAATTAGGATTGCTCACACTGACAGTCCATGCTGATACAATATACTCGAGTCACTGGGCTGTTTCTGTGTTGTAAGATAAGGGTGTTTCAATTTACCACAGCTTTGTTGAGAAGAGAAAAGATTTGCTAGAACATTTGCACGTGATGGCTGATCCTCATTGGAATGTGTACAAAGATGGATGTCACTGAAGACAAGATAGGACTTAGTTGTGTTCCCCTCCTGCTCCCTCTCCTCACCTCCCATCGTCAAGTAGCTTCCCAATATTTATTATCAACTTAGACGTGAAAGAATTCCCAACTGGCTGAGGTACCGGTGTCTGTATGAATTCCACCATGATGCACAAACAAATATGAAAATCGGGAGGGTATAAAATTAGATTAAATGCATACCGACAGCTGTAATTAATGAATTCTCTTGTCATAAATTTACAGAGGTTGTAGTTGCTATACAGCAGAACTGTGATTTAAATGTAAGAGATGAGAGTTTGAATTCTCTTCTCAACAAATTGAGGTCACTTTGACGATAATTTACAGTTTCTCTTCTAACAATGAAGGAGAAGAGTGACACCTAAAGAAAATGATCATTTACATGAAAATACTTGGTAGCAGACTGTAATTACAATGGTAACAAGCTTAAATCCAACCAATTCAGATGTTTCAATAGATAATAAACCACAGGATGTTGTCTCTTTCATGTTCATTCAATCCCAGGAGGTTGATGACCTGCTTAAGAAGTAATTTAAAGAACTGGTGGCAACTGTGTGATTTCACATGAAAAACTTTGTTTTAATCTATAATGAGCTTGTAAAATCTTAACACTCTAAGTGTTAAGTTCATTTCATGTTATTAAACCAGCCAGGAGTGGAGTACCGGGGCCGGTAATTGCCTGAATAATATGTTTTTACATTGCAGTACTGTCAGGGCAACTGGGCACAGTAGGACGGCTGTGCAGCAGCTGTAAATTGCACAGAGATGTACAATAGACTAAATTAAAATATTAGCTTTCCGCTGGCCACGGATATGTCACGGTATTATTTTGTCAGATAAGAACGTATAGGAAGATTGTATTAAAAAATTTAAAAACTAGAAAGGGCTACATCATTAATAGCAACCACAAATACAGCTCCTGACATTATACCTGAGCTAATAGGTATGAAAAATTGCCGCATTTGTCTGGATTTCCTCTCCTCACTATTTTAGTGTTCACCAATTTTCTTTTAGGCAAATTGATGTGTCTGTTAAAGCAGCACAGGACTTTTAGACAAAGGGCATAAAGTGTTCCAGTTACGTCACAGTACGATTCGAGAATTTGCAGCGCTCTCTGGCAGGCTACAGTAATAATCACCAACGTCAGACAAACCAGTGGAACAGATGAGGATGGTCCAGCACTGTACCTGAGTAAGGTGGCTATAGGTTCATATCTAAACTGCATCCGAAAACCAATCAGTAATTAAGCCAAACTTCCAAGGATTTCATCAATACTTGGCTGCGTTTCTCTATTCT
Organism: Mustelus asterias; assembly: GCF_964213995.1. NCBI lineage: Eukaryota > Metazoa > Chordata > Chondrichthyes > Carcharhiniformes > Triakidae > Mustelus > Mustelus asterias. The sequence goes on from NC_135821.1 coordinate 78,839,256, forward strand.
GTATCAATTCACAAAGTTTGCACAGTTTGGGGGCGACACAGTGACACAGTGGTTAGCACTGCTGCCTCACAGCGCCAGGGACCCAGGTTCAATCCCAGCCTTGGGTCGCTGTCTGTGTGGAGTTTGCACATTCTCCCCGTGTCTGTGTGGGTTTCCTCCGGGTGCTCCGGTTTCCTCCACTGCCCAAAGGTGTGCGGGTTAGGTTGATTGGCCATGCTAATTTGCTCCTTAGTGTCAGAGGGATTAGTAGGGTAAATATGTGGGGTTACAGGGATAGGGCCTGGGTGGGAATGTGGTCGTTGCAAACTCGATGGGCCAAATGGCCTCCTTCTTCACTGCAGGGATTCTATGAGAATAATAGCTGTAAAATCTCACACTTTTTCTGCTTCTGGAGCTGTCTCCCCAACACATTCACTGCCGAGAAATTAGTTTCTTTAATGCAAAACATTGAATACAGAACCAACCATCACTCAGTAAGCAGAGTTGTTGGTGCACACATTTTTAAAATTCATTGATGGGATGTGGGCATCACTGGCTAGATTACCATTTATTGCCCATCCTGAGTTGCCCTTGAGGTGGTGATGGTGAGCTGCCTTCTCAAACTGTTGTATCTCTGAGGTGTTGCTACACCCACGGTGCTGTTAGGGATGAATACCAAGCAAGAGTGAAGGAACGGCGATATATTTCCAAGTCTGGATGGTGAGTGACTTAGAGGAAAATGTCCAGGTATTTGCTGCTCTTGTCCTTTGACATGGTGTTTGTTGTGGGTTTGGAAGGTGCTGCTTAAGGAGACTTGGTGAGTTCCTACAGTGCATCTTGTAGATGATGCACACTGCTGCCACTGTTCATTGGTGGCTGAGAGAATGAAGGTTTGTGGAAGGTGTCGTATGCATTACAGGCTGCTTTGTCCTGGAAGGTGTCAAGCTTCTTGAGTGTTTTTGGAGCTACACTCATCCAGGCAAGTTGGGAGTATTCCATTACACTCCTGATTTGTGCCTTGCAGATGGTGGACAGCTTTGGGGAATCAGGAGGTGAGTTACTCATCGCAGAATTCTGCCTCTGACCTTTTCTGGTAGCCACGATATTGACATGGCTGGTTCAGTTGAGTTTCTGGTCAATGGTAACGCCCAGGATGTTGACAGTGGGGGATTCAGTGATGGGAATGCCATTGAATGTCAAGGGGCGTTGGTTAGACTCTCTCTTGTTGGAGATGGTCATTGTCCGGCACTTGATTGGCAGAAATGTTACTTGTCACTTGTCAGCCCAAGCCTGGGTATTGTCCAGGTCTTGCTACATTTGGACATGAACTGCTTCAGTATCTGCGGGGTTGCAGAGTCTGACCATGTAGATCTGGCAGTCCCACAGTTTGCTCTAGTCAGCTTTCTTTCTGTCTTTCTGTGATTCTGAAAACCGCTAGGATCAGGTCGACGACAGATTTGCCCAGTTGCTTTCATCTGGGTTCTGTTGAGATGCCATCTAATATTAAAGAACAAAAGCTGGTGAAACGTGCAACCTGGACAAATCAAAAATTACAACCAACAATCTTCAATCAATTAGAAAATCTGTAAGTTTAGAACAGTGCATTGGACCATCAAGTTGCACATTGGGAACATACCCACTCAAAAACAGTTCCTGATCTCTGCCGTTTGGGAGTTTCTCTAGATGAAAGCTAATAGAATCCTGGCCTTTAAATCTAGGGCAACAGAATAAAAGAGGTGTGTAGTTTTGGCTATCAAAAGCCCTGGTTAGACTACACCTGCAGTATTGTAGTCAGCAGTGGACAGTGCAATGTAAGAAAGATATATGACCTTGGAGTACAGACCTACCAGGATGAAGAGTTACATCAATTCACCACCTTCTCATGGTAAAATTGGGATTGGCAATAAATGCGGCCTCAAGCCAGCAACACCCACACCCCATGAATGAATTTAAAGAATTAATTCAGCCCAATGTGACTGGAATCAGCAATGATTTAGTCAGTACCAAATCCCTTAGGAAATAACTATGTTAGGACAAGGTAAATGGATCTGATATTCAGTAGTATAGTACTGGCTGGGCCAGTTAGCAGAAGGTGAGGGACCCTCATTTCCTTATTGTTCTGCTGGATTGGTAACGTTTGAGTTTGGTGAAACCCATTGGAAAATAAAAGACCCCAGTAGAAACCAGCAGAAAAAGCTTGGATTATGGCTGCATTGGGTTACCATTGTCCCTGGGATCAGTTTTGTAAGGGGCAGAATCTTCACACATCCCCTTTCATGCCAATGACATCAGTTGGAATGGAGTTAGGGACAGTGATGCCCTACTCCTGAGGGTTTCCATTTTCTCAGCACAGGTGGGACACGGCATAGGACTGGATAATGTAGCTGAAAAATGAAAGACTAGTTAATATTCTGGGCATATTCCTCCACCAAAATCCGGTGAGGGGGTTAAATCTGTCAAGTTAACCTCCATTACTCTTTCAGATACTGACAAGTCTACTGTGAAATCCAACATTTAAAAAAAATCTCTACAATGTTTAATGGTCTTTACTTTTACTGAACCAAGTTGACTCTGTTAACTTTTGTATAACATTAAATATGGTAAATCAAACCGCTCTGAGCTTGTTCATTTTTGTTGCACATGTTAGCCCAGGTCCAGTGCAGACTCAATACTTTATTAATGTGTTTCTATACTGGTTTCCTGTGTGGAGCCACACACTTCCACAGCTCGAGTACCCTGGAGCTAGAATGTCAGGGTTTTGCTCTCTGGAGATTTCACTCCAGTGAATGATCATGTAACTGGTAACAACAGGACCAGTGAAGGTATTCCGCAACTGACAACAGCAACATTGTGATGTTGCTACAATTCAATTACTAATGAAACTCTCTGCATTGTCATATATTTAGAATTGTGCTCTGCTTTTTTAGGCGAATTTAGTAAACAACAAAGCAATAAACAAGGATTAGTACAACTGATAAATGTCTTTGAATCTGTTTTATTGTAGCTCAACATTTTAAATTTCATTACTAACCATGGTAACCCTTTCAATCTTCAGATTTGAGAGTTTAAATCAATATAATTAAGATTCGAAGAGGTAAACTGGAGACTAACTGAGAAGTCACTGCTGGTAGAATCAGAGTAAAGTACAGCATAAAAAGATGACATTCAACCCATTGAGTCGGTGCCAGCTCTTTAGGAGAGTGACTCAGTTACTTCCTTTCCTGAGCTTTTTCATCGTATCCCAGCACTCTGATTTTCCTTCAAGTGTTTTTCCAATTCCGTTCTGAAAGCTACTTTTCAATCTGTAGCCACCACTTTATCAGGCAGTGCATTCCAAATCCTAACCATTCGCTGCATTATTATTTTCTCTCACAGGGCGCCTCTGATTCAATTTGCAAACAACAGGAAAATAAGCAGAATGGTTAGCTGTGAATTGAAATTTAAGCAACCTTAGGAGGACAGAGACAGGTTAATGGTTTGGACAGACAGATGTCAAATGAAATTTTATGCCAGGAACTACAATTTGGTGGTAAACCGGGGCAGAAAGAATCAATTTCAGCAAAACGTCTCACACTTAATCAGCGTCTGTCTTCCAAACATCATCAGATTGATGTGTGCAATTTGTAGATTTTGATTAAGTGAAGCAGGTACAGGGCACGCCCCACACAGATTTCCTCATTGGCGCCTCTGACTGCCAATGAAAACTGAGCTTATTAACATGTAACTGTGTAGTCAGAAGCAGCAGGAATACTATTCCCACTTGATGGTTTTTTAATTCATTTACGGGATGTGAGTGTCCAGCCAGTATTTATTGCCCATCCCTAATTGCCCTTGAGAAGGTGTTGGAAAGCTGTTTAAGTTTATTTGTTAGTATCACAAGTAAGTTTACATTAACGTTGCAATGAAGTTACTGTGAAAATCCCCTAGTCGCCACACTCTGGCGCTTGTTCAGGTACACTGAGGGAGAATTTAGCATGGTTAAGGCACCCTAACCAGCACGTCTTTCAGACTGTGGGAGGAAACTGGAGGAAACCCATGCAGACACAGGGAGAACGTTCAGACTCCACACAAACAGTCACCCAAGCCGGGAATCGAATCCAGGTCCCTGGTGTTGTGAGGCAGCAGTGATAACCACTGTGCCACCATGCCACCCCCTTGAAACTCTGCAGTCCCTGAGGTGCAGGTACACCCACAGTGCTGTTAGGGAATGGCTCACAATTTGCCCAGCCATCGCCTGCTCCAGTGCCCTCTTGTAATGTACCTTCTAGGCTGCTGTGACTGAGGCAAGTGACAGTCAGCATGTAGAAATGAGTGAGCTACCCATGGAGGCTCGACAGCTGCTCCACACAAAGTGTTAAGGAGGCAAAGCCTCGGTCTGGGGCCAGATTTTGGCCTTCCAGTTCAGGCCTGTGCAATACCAAGCTTGGATCCAAATGAATTTTTAATCCCAATACCTTTCTCGAGCAGCATAAAATTAGAACATCCGCGACCAAATGTAAGGAGATCATGAAGCACCGTGCCATTAAGACTGAGATCATCCAATTCAGCTGCTTCTGTTACTTGTCCCTGTCACTGTCAAATTTGATGGTAGTCATGTGTGGCTTTTGCTACCAAATAAACCTGTTGGACTTTAACCTGGTGTTGTTAAACTTCTTACTGTCAAATTTCCCATCAGGCTCCCCTCTGCCCAGCTTTGAACTGAGAAATGCTTTCTCTATGGTTTCACTTTACTTTCCATGTGCTCTCTTCATCCATGGAACCACCCCCCCCCCCCCCCCCCGCCCCCGCCGCCGCCGCCCTCCCCCAGCCAGTTTGGAGCTTAACAAGGAAGGGCACCCACTAAGCTATTGTTTGAAAACTTACCAGTCAGGAGGAACTGGGAAGCGATGCCTGCTTGTCAGCCAGTGCATCCCCTTGGAACAAGGTAAGGCCTCTTAGCGATTCACACTCATCCCCCTCCCCCTCCGGATGGCGACAGTGACCCTCACCCACAGCACTGACCTACACTTGTGTGCGTCCCTAGCATTCTCCCTGGCGCTCCTTGCGTGTCAGACTGCCTGAGAAGTAATGGCCACCTGAATGCTCACCTCCGATATTGCCCTTGGAGCTAACTGCGCTGTGTTTGTGCTCACATCGACCTGTTATAAATGGCATTGTGATGTCACTTCAGCGCCAACTGAATATTTGCCGTGGGCTCAATATCTGGCGTGAGTTCTTGCTAATGAGATGCTGATGCATTCAAATTAGGTTCTCACCCTTTGCCAGCATGTCCCACATCACCGAGTCAGCACTGATTCACTAAAGGGAAATCGGGCTTGACAAATCTTCTGGAACTTTTTGAGGGTGTGAGCAGTAGAGTGGACAAGGGTGAACCAGTGGATGTTGTATATCTGGACTTTCAAAAGGCTTTACACAAGGTCCCACACAAGAGATCAGTGAGCAAAATTAAAGCTCATGGTATTGGGGGGTAATGTATTGACATGGATAGAGAACTTCCAGAGAACAGGAAACAGAGAGTAGGAGTAAACGGATCCTTTTCAGAGTGGCAGGCAGTGACAAGTGGAGTACCGCAGGGTTCAGTGCTGGGACCCCAGCTGTTCGCAATATACATTGATGATTTGGATGAAGGAATTGAATGCAATATCTCCAAATCTGCAGATGACACTAAGCTGGGTGGCAGTGTGTGCTGTGAGGAAGATGCTCAGAGGCTGCAGGGTAACTTGGACAGAAACATAGAAAATAGGATGAGGAGGCAGCTATTTGGCCCTTCGAGGCTGCTCCGCCATTCATTACGATCATGGCTGATCATCCAACTCAATAGCCTAATCCTGCTTTCTCCCCATAACCTTTGATCCCATTTGCCCCAAGTGCTATATCCAGCCGCCTCTTGAACGCATTCAATGTTTTGGCATCAACTACTTCCTGTGGTAATGAATTCCACAGGCTCACCACTCTTTGGGTGAAGAAATGTCTCCTCACCTCCGTCCCGAATGGTCTACCGTGAATCCTCAGACTGTGACCCCTGGTTCTGGACTCCCCCACCATCGGGAACATCCTCCCTGCATCTACCCTGTCTAGTTCTGTTAGAATTTTATAAGTCTCTATGAGATCCCCCTCATTCATCTGAACTCCAGCGAAAACAATCCTAACCTAGTCAATCTCTCCTCATACAATCAGTCCCACCATCCCCGGAATCAGCTTGGTAGACCTTCGCTGCACTCCCTCGAGAGCAAGAACATCCTTTCTCAGAAAAGGAGACCAAAACTGCACACAATACTCTGGGTGTGGCCTCAGCAAGACCCTGTATAGTTGCAACAACACATCCCTGCTCCTGTACTCAAAACCTCGCACAATGAAGGCCAACATACCATTTGCCTTCTTTACCGCCTGCTGCACCTGCATGCTTACCTTCAGCGACTGGTGCACAAGGATACCCAGGTCCCGCTGCACACTCCCCTCTCCCAATTTACAGCTTTTCAGGTAATCTGCCTTCTTGTTTTTGCTTCCAAAGTGAATAACCTCATATTTATCCAAATTATACTGCATCTGCCATTGATTTGCCCACTCACCCAACCTGTCCAGATCATGCTGAAGGATCTCTGCATCCTCGTCTCAGTTCACCCTCCCACCCAACTTGGTATCATCTGCGAATTTTGAGATGTTGCATTTTGTTCCCTCATCCAAATCATTAATGTATATTGTGAATAGCTGGGGTCCCAGCACCGATCCCTATGGCACCCCACCATTTACTGACTGCTGATTTGAAAAGGGCCCATTAATTTCTACTCTTTGTTTCCTCTCTGCCAGCCAGTTTTCTATCCATCTCAATACACATCCCCCAATCCTATGCGGTTTAATCTTGCATGATAATCTCTTATGCGGGACTTTGTCAAATGCTTTCTTGAAGTCCAAATATACTACATCGACTGGTCCCACCTTGTCAACTCTACCAGTTACATCTTCAAAGAATTCCAACAGATTTGTCAAGCATGATTTTCCCTTCATAAATCCATGCTGACTCGGTCTGATCCTGCCACTGCTTTCTAAATGCTCTGCTATAAAGCCCTTGATAATGGATTTGAGAATTTTTCCCACTACCAATGTTAGGCTGACTGAATGGGCAAATACAATAATAATGTGGATAAATGTGAGGTCAGCCACTCTGGTGGCAATAACAGGAAGGAAGATTATCAGAGCCTGGGGATTTATCGGCCTTTAGTTACCATTAATTTCACCAGCACTATTTTTTATAATACTAATTTTCTTCAATTCCTCCTTTTTACTAGACCTTTGCTTCCCTAGCATTTTTGGATTTTTAAAATCTTCTTCCATGCAGACAGAACTAAAGTATTTTTTAAATTGCTTGATCATTTCCTTGTTCTTTATTATAAATTCTACCGCTTCAAACTGTAAGGGACCTACATTTGTCTTCACTAATCTTATTTTTACAGCAGAAGATCCCAGTGTGTTTTTCTGTTCCTTGCAAGTTTACTCGAAGTCTATTTTCCTCCTCTTAATCAATCTATTGATCCTCCTTTGCAGAATTGAACTGATCTTATTCCTCAGGCTTGCTCCTTTTTCAAGCAACTTTATTCGGCTCCTCTTTGGATCTCATACTATCCTTAATTTCTTTGATTGGGTCACTTTTCTTGTGTTTTTGTGCCATTATGTATAACCTTGGCAATGCACACATTAATTCCTTAAATATTAGCCATTGCCTATCGGCCATCATGCCTTTTAATGAAGTTCCCCAATCTATCGTAGCTAAATCTCCCCTCTTATTTTATAGTTTCCTTTGCTTAGATTTAGGGACCAAAGTTTCAGATCAGACATCTTCACTTTCCACCCTAATGAAAAGTTTGTGCATGTTATGGTCACTCTTCCCTAAAGGATCATGCACAACAAGATTAATTAGCCCCTTCTCATGGCACAATATCAAATCTAGGATAGCCTGTTCCCTTGCAGGTTCCTTGACATATGGTCTAACAAAAACATTCTGTACAAACTCGAGGAATTAATCGGCACAGTATTATTACTGTCAGTTTACACAGTCTATCTGTAGATTAAAAGTACAATGATAACTTTTCAGAGCCAGCAGTTTGAATGTGAATGGCAATCAGCCATTCTAACTACCGGACAATGATTGGGAAACTGTACATGTCACCATGGCTGATTGAAAGGGAGGTACAATTAATGTATTAAATGAATGCTTAGCAACACCAATGGTAAATAAGAGAATTAGACATTGATTGATTCAACTCTCAGCATCCGTACTGAACCTACATGAGATCATACACAATTAGTTCATTTACTTGCTCCATTGATGACAATGCAACTCTTTAGGTGGCATTTTTTAAATTTTCAAATGTAATTTAAAGATTGCTCATGTAAACATTGGACAGAATTTACTGTCGGAGACGGGAATCTCTCCCATCAGCTGGAGAACTGGTAGGAGCAGCACATTATCTTTCAGGATTCCCCACTGCATTAAGTGCCAGTGAGGTACTTAACTGGTCTTACCCTGGGTCAATGGCATTAATTGCCCACTTAAGAGCCTCAAATGGGGACCAGCCAGGAAGGCTATTCATGAGCCTTCCCATCACAGTCTTAATCAGAGCAGTGTCAGGGAAGTGGTGGGGTCTCCACCTGTCACTCTCCCACCTGATTAAAAGTCTCCCCACCACAAAGGAGGGCAATACATTCTATTTGATCAATTTCTGTTTCTGCAACTTTCACCCACTGATCTGAATTGTTTTGGATGTTTGAAGCTAGGAGCAATTTTCATTGAAACCCAAAAATGCTTCTTTCTGGGGATCAATTCCAGTGTAAATTTTATAAATACATAATACATATGCACACATTCTTAAAAATATGGCTCATTTACTTTGAATTTTTTCAGTATTTTATTAAAGATATTCAAAGTCAAACAAAAGACTTAAAATTCAATAACAGTTCAATTGTATATCTGCTACAAATTTTTTAAAAATCTATTATGGCACAAAATAAATTATGAACACATCAATATAACTCAGTACACCAACACTTCTCCTCTAAACATACAAGGACGTCTACACTGTACACATAAAAATCTTTTATACAAACATTTCAATGTCAGACAGATCCATCTGTATTGTTCTGAAGTATTAACTCCTATCTCCCCAAAATTCAAAACTATATCAGAAAGGATCTTAAAAATGTAATTAGTAGTTGAGAATGATGTACCATTGCAGAATACTATTCCAGTTCTTTTACATTGATGTATTGGGATGGAACCATCATTAAATCAAAGATAAAACATGGCTTACATCATCTTGCCACTAAGTGCCTTTACATGGTGTCCTAAAGAGCATTTCTGGATATTGTTTTTATTCAATTTTGTTTGGTAGAAAATGTATTGTTGTAAACTTGTGTGTGTTTTCAAATAGTTTGTAGGCCTGGATTGCACATGTCCACCCACCTTTAAACCCATCAGTGGGGGGAGTGTAAAATCCAGCCCCTGGTTATTAATAAAAAAGCAAATTTATGGATTCTATGCTTACTATTGAAGAATATGCAAGTAAATTAATATCCTGCCCATCCTTCTCCCCGATCAATACGTGTGATAGCATCACTGTGAATGGGGATGGACCAAGTGTGAAATAAGAAAGTATCCTACGGCCTGAGAATTTGACTTCTGCCATGGACTTGTGTACTATGGAACAATACTAGAGTGCTAGATCGCTGCTTTTGTGGCTTAGATCCTGAAGGGGTAAACATGACTATTTGCAATATTAGCAGATGAATATTTGGTGTTTGTATCCAAATGGAGGTTAGAACTCGTTCCATTTAATTAGCAAATTACTTTTTTTCTAACAAATAGCCAAGAATTTCCTATGATTGTGTCAAGAGTTCACTGCTAATATCACATCCACTGATCAGCTTGTACTTTTCATCTTCTGATGAAATAAGACCAACAAATGACTTGGTGACTGATTTTCTTTGTAATTTGGCAAAAAATATTTGCATGGTTTAATTTTAGTCTTTTCAATGCCTTCCTTGTCTTACCCAGAGCGGTTGGTGAGGCTGTAATGTTTGAAAATTTATCCCAGTTAAGAGGAGAACTAGAAGGGATAAAGAAACAAAATGATAGAGAGAGCAATAAAGATTTTGTTTTAGTTTTATTTAAAAATAGGATTCCATTATAAACGACTTCTCTTTCTGGTAATTTGTCAAATTTAATGCAAAATTATAAAGTTATGCAGAAAAAAAATAGAATTCCAAGAGGGCAAGATTTTAAAAAATCAAATGTGCTCTGAATAAATTGAAAAAGGTGACCCATAATGACTCTGAGTTAAACCATTGACCAAATGATCTGACCCCCAGCTCAGCCCCTGGCCAGGTTAGTAGGAAAAACAGCTGGGTTCCTAATCTACTGGCCCCTGCCCAAAACTCTCAACTGCAGGCGAGGACAGGAGTGGGATTGGCACTGATGCCCAAAATAGTTAAATTAACTGCTAACCCTCTCTGCCAATGCTCAGCTATGAATGGTGGCCAACTCCACAATTAGCCACTGCAGACAATGCTCAGGGAACACGGAGCTGTTCCTCGGCAAGTAAGCCATGCCCTGAGAAGAACAAATAAACTTGACAAGGCAGAATGTTCTGCAGTTAAAGGAGCTGTGACTTTCAATTCTTTGTGAAGCATTTCTTTAAAAAACTTGCTTCATGAGGTGAAGAGAAAAATTGGATAATGACCATATTATTCAAAACTTGTGTTGCCATTTACTATCATTTAAAGTCTCAATCATTTGCCTCACTTAGATGAATTTTAGTTCTCGGGCTGGTCATAAATTTGGACACCAGGTGTTTACCCCGATGGGGAAAAAGTTCCACTTGTTTTACACTTTCTGTCCACTAACCCTCCAATGGCATTGAAAATATCTCTGAGCAACTCCATAACTTAATCCATTCACACCTTCTGTCTGGAGGAGAATGTACAACATGGTGAGCTACCAAACAGGATCAGAAATGAGGAGGAAGAACATCTCTAACACATTACATTTGCAATGGAAATAATTTTTTTTGACAATGTTAATAAATCATTTAATTTGCATGCTCACAATCTGTCATGAAGGATTCAGCCAAGCTGCGTGACACACTTCCCACTTACAGTTCACTGAGCATCTTTAAAATGGTGGAATTTGAACAGAATATGTCAAGATGGCTGAGGTGCTGGCCCATCTAGTATCTGTACTGCTTGTCAAAAATGCCTACCATTAATCTTGACTAGGCATACCTTACTGTAAAAATGCATGTATGATTGTGTTCACAGTCTAACAACTTGAGAACAAATATAAAGAGTAATCTTGATGATAAGCAAAGTGTCAGATGTTGTAATACTGTATTATAGAACAGATCACCATTCATTCTGTATTTGATCTTTCCTATTTTAAGGGTTTATTCATGCCCATTTTCCAACCTATGATTTGTAATCATCATAATAAAGACAAAATTTATGTTTTCAATGTTTTATGCGTTTACACATCCCAATATATCATGATACCATGACATCATTAAAAATTGTGACAAATCAACAAAGTAGAATAAAGAAAGGCCCTTTTAATATCAAATGCCCGGTTAGCTAAAAGTATCTAGTAGCTAATTACACATCATGGTAGCCATCACATCCAGCAATCATATTGTACAATTTGGATGTGTGAATTTCTGATGGTATAATGGGCAGTTACCCCTTTGAAGTTGTCATCCATTACTTGGGCAGTGGACATTCCCTTTGCTTAAAGTTCCCTGCACCAGAAAATGCAAGGAATTGGTAATTTAGTAATTAGTTCAGAAATGACTATAATAACCAGTTACACACCACAATGTGTTAAATACAGATTCTTTATAATGATTGCATTCTTATTTTGACAAGTAGATCAGGAATGTTACATTCTCAGTATAAGACAGAGGAATGGAGCAAAGCTCCAATAGCTTTATTATGTACTGCTACACATTACTGTAGAAAATTATTAATGAAAATAGAAAGTGTCTAGAAAACAGTCTGAGGTCTGTAGTGTTTAAATTCTGAGCTGAGAAGAGGTTTAACAGTCTATTGCAGGGTTTGAATTTAACAGTAAGCAACCCATAAATGCACGCGAATAAAGCTTATTGACAAAACTAGGAGGCTACTGTCTTCCAGGTTAAGTATCTATAATGAGGCAATCTACAATGACAGACAACTACTGAAAATATTTTGTATGTCTTATTGCCATGTTGAAATGTGCCCTGATTATTTTGGTTTCATATCTTAAAATATGTGATTTATTTTAGGCTCATGACGGTCCTGTAAACATATAAATCTTGTCATCAGCATTATGGATAATGAAAGCCAAGAGTTGGAAGCCTCCTTCTTTTGTCAGTAAGGCACATTAACGACAAGTGCCAGCCACAAAAAGGCTGTGTGTTCTACTGGTTGAACTTTATGGGGTTGGTGCTGCTCCATGAGACAAAGGAGCAGTTAGTTGAATTAACTTGTCTGTTCAGGTCACCTTGCTCAAGTCACTACCTGTCTTATGCAGCCTCATGTCAAAATTGCCCTTCACTTGGATTAGGCACCCCAGTATGGCCCAAGCCACTAGATAAAACATTATGCTAGTAACATTGGTAAAAACACAACTTGAACCTTCAAACATAGCCATTATGAGCAAAAATGAAGTGGCCTTGATACCAGGGATAGAACATTGCCATTGGTAAAGTGAAGCTGTTTACAGAAACTACACTGTCACCGAACATTATCTATTCATTCAATTCACAGGCATGGAAATCCTACTGTCAAGATTTCTACAAGTAAAAATACTTAATTTCATTGAAAAATCACTCAGGCCTTTCCATCATGCCATCTGTACCTAGACTTTCCACTCACTCACGGCAAAATGGGTAGAATATCTCTGCCATAACCATTTATTCCCTTGGCTCACCTACTTCCATGTGTGTCAGAAAAGGCAACATGAAAAAGGTTCTTGCTGCTTAATACAATGCCTGTTTGGTAACAACTGAAATGCTGATTGACTGAGAAACTGTGGTTTCAAAATGAAAATAAATTTGAACAGGTTTAGAATGGAAATATTAAAATATCACCACAGTTTTAATTTACTACAGTGTTGTAGTCAACATTGGGGAAATATCCAACTGATATCAAAACAGCTTTTGTAATGTACCAACCGTTTCATATTTTAACTCTCATTCCAATTTCTGATTTGAGGTAGCACTTAGAGCATTGGTGCTTGACACAGCATCTGTCGAGACACTATCAGAATTCAAAACAAAGGAAACTAATCTGGAAGGGATTTAAAATTGTATAGTTGGTTTACAAAATGGTCCCAAGATAACAAATGCTCTTTTCCCAAAAAGTCCTGATTGGGGTGAGAAACGTTCCTCAATTAGCTGTTGGTAATGTTGAGTCTTTAATATTGTCACAGTCATACATTTTAGAACTATTCACACAAATTTTAAATAGTTCATTTTACTTTAGATATGATACAGGCTAACTACCTGTATTTACGATAATCTTAATCCAATTTTATAGATTTATCAGGTTTAATGAATTAATGCAATCCGTCTATATTGTTGCCAAACTCAAGGCTGTATCAGCAGCAATAACCTTTGACATGCCAGTATTTGCTAATAGGAAGATCATATCTGACGATAAATATTTGAAATGCTATTGGCACCTGGATTCAAGGCCCTTACCTTCAGCAATCTAGTTGGTCCAGTCTCCTCGGTGACTGACTGACAGTTTTCACTGAATTTAGTTAACACTTGCTCACAATAAAATTTGGCATAAATTCGCGCCAGTCATAACAGCAGCTAAATTTGAACCCTGTGTTGGCAGACAGAAAAAAGGCATTGTACTGGCACTCAGGTTTTTCATAAATACAGAAAAGTCATTTAGTGACTTTTTTTTAAAAACAAAACCCATTGAAGCCATGTACGTTCCTTATAATTTTTTTTTTAGGCATATGGGGTGACATAGGCTTTCTTAAGACCAAAAAAACTGGCCATCAATGGTATGATAGTACCAGCACTGCAGCATTAAAACATCCTTCTGTCACTAAATGGAAATACAAGATTTTTACTTAGTGGGATGTGCCTACACATGTAAAGAATCATTTTGTTCTAAGTACCTCTAATGGGCAAGAACATCTTGTCAAAAAACATACTCTTCACAGTTTCAGCCTATTGTCTCTTGTACAGGAAGAGCTCGCAACAGAATACTTCTGTCTACAATTACATCACTGTCAGAAAAAGGGAACATAGTTGCACCATAGTGTTTAAGAGTCCATGGGGATCACTGGCAATGTTTGCCATCAGAAATATCACGCAGTCTCATTTTAAAAGTTTAAGTGAAACAAATGGAAATATTTTTGCAATACAACCCACATGGAGCAATAATACTAAAGAATAAACCACAACTAAAACTTGAACTTCTATTATTTTCCAAAGATATATGGTAATCATGACAGTATTTCTAATCAAATATTTTTCGTGGCATTTTACTTATATTTTGCCACGTTTTTGTACAATTCATTTGTTTCAATAGCATCTATTTCAACTGGTCTACACATGGGCTTTGTCTTTGCAAGTTATTTTAAATGGGACACAATATTCCCATTTGCTAAGCTAAGGGACTGTTTGAGAAGCTACCTTCTAGTCAGAGATAATTTGAGGCAAATCTGGATCATGTCTGGTGCTTAGAAACATAGAAAAGTCAGCACAGAAAAAGGCTATTTAGCCCATCCTGGTTCTCAAAGACCACAGGGATGGCGTGGGGTGAGGGGGGGGGGGGGTAATCTTTTGGTAATAGTGCCAATGAGACAATATCAGATCAGCCGCCCATTACAGAACTCCCTCATTTTAACTAGAATGAAGAGAGATTCAGAATAGCAACCCAATCCTATGTCTCACTTATACCAATCACCACAAGTTTAAATTACCACCCATGCTTCAAGGTGAAAATATTAGAATTCATCACACACACCATTTTTTCCCCATATATGAAACAAGGTTCTGCAAGTCAAACTTGAAGCAGTTTGGGAAACTATGTTTAACCAATTCCTTTTTGTGTGTTTTTTTCAAACTTGTATATGGTAGCTAATAATCTTTAAAATAAAATGCAGTTAAATTGGGATTTTGTTCATCAAATGTTAAAAAAAAGTTTAAACATGAGCATGGCCATTATATTTGTGCAAATCATATGACCAATGTTCGCAGTAACCAAATACATTACATGGGTAATTTTTTTCATTTCCCTAACCGAACATTCAACCAACTTAAAATCTGGTATAACTTTCATGTGAATTGACAAATTGCAGAAGTTTTATATTTGGAAAATTCTCTGGAGTGCAGAATCTTTTGAACTAGCAATCACAACCACCAAAATCATCATGGAAGACATTTGCTGCATCCATAATGTATTAGTGTAATTGAAGGAAATAAAAGGGAAAGAGATATCGAGGAAGTTTCCAAATAATGCCATTTGTTGTAAGTCTAAAAACAGGCTCTTCGTTACACAGAGGCTTTCTCTAAGCCTAATACAACTCAATTTTCAGCATTGAGAGGTAACCTTTATAAATCTCCCTACTCAGGATAGCAGCCTAAATCTTTTGTGGTAGGGAGCCCCAAGACTGACCTTTGCATCCTCTGAGCTATTTATTTCCCCTGAACATTTGAATCATTTTGGCCATGGGGCACATGTAGGCTAGTTAAAAAAGGTACTAGTTTTAACCTATCACAATTTTCTTTTTTAAAATAAGTCTAAACAGTCAAGCTATAATGTATAAATATACCTACATACACTGGTACACATATACATGTGACCATATTTCTATACATACTTATACACATGCATGCAGTTAAACAAGCACACCCTGAAAAAATAAATTAAAATCCACACAGGACCAACCAGTTAACTAAAAAATGCTGGTATTGGAAATATTTGGATTAAAATAAAATCACATCAGAAAATTCACAATATAAAGGCTTTTTTTTCCTGAAGTCAATGAGCATGGTCCCATTTTAGGCCAGTTGTTTGAGGAATGATGTGCTGGTCTTTGGATAGAGTTCTAAATCATTAACACAAAATGCAGTTCTATGGGACCTTTTGACTTCCACAGGCTGGTACAATGTGATATTGTTACCCATGGAGACTATTGGGTGGATGACCATTTCACCACATTGAACTGGAATGATGTTGCAATATTTGCATGTAAAAGTGACTACTCAATTATTTGTTGCAATGGGAGGAAAGAATTATATTTCAAAAAAAAAGGGGGGGGGGGGGGAGGGGAGTCAGGAATTATTGCAACATCTCTCCAATTCAATGCTGATATTGCTTCCTTTAGGCTTAGTGTTTTTGGTCATTTTGTCCTCAAATTGTCTGCGATCAGTAATCTTCACACTACAAACATCTAAATATTGTCTTGGAGTAATTTAAATTTGGAAAGACTGAACAATATCAGCTTGCAAAAAGTTATTCCAAATGATGATCTGTTGAAATGGTTTTACAAGATGGATATTTTCATATCTTGAAACACAAGTTCTTCAGAATTGAAAAAAATGATCATCCCTTTATGCATTTACCTCCAGTTTAGGGAGTATTGTTAGTTGGTATGGAAGTTGACATTGTACCACACTCTGGCAAAAGGTCCAATTGACAGTATTCATGGCACTAGCCTCCCACTCACTTCCTTGTAAGAAGGAAACCCTATGTTAAATGCCTGTTGAGCATGCCGTACAGATGAATGAAATGGTACTGATGATAATAGATCCATGTTGCAGCATTGCCAAACTGGCACAGAGCAGAAACAAGATTCCTTTTTCCCTTTTATGGACTGTTTTAAAGCACCAGGAAAAAAATTCAAAGCATTGAAGCATTATTTCAATATTTTATCTTTTCCCACAAATTTAAAAAACAATTATTTCAAGTTCTGTTTCTTTTTAAAATTCGAAATGTATGTACAGTACCTTGACTCCCATGGCAAGGATAGAATAAATCAATGAGCCTGTGCGTTTGAGAGAAATATTAAAATCCACCTTGGACCCGGACTACAGAAAAAGGAAGATTGTTTTTGCTGTTTTCATGGGTCTTTCGATTGTGCTGCATCGATTATAAATGAAACAAAAAAATGCCCCTCCCTTTCTGATAGATGATCCTCAAAAAAAATAATCCAGCACAATGCTCATTAGAAACGAGTGGGGTAATGGTGGGCATTCAACATTTTCAGTACCACCAAGCTGTACTGGATTTCATACTGTGCATAATGCAGGAAATTATACTTCCTTTAGTAACACCTCCCTGTAAACCTTTAATTTAGAATCCAATGTGAATACTTGACGACCAACACAAGAGTCAGACACGACAAGAACCTGAGGGAATGCTATAGCGTTCGGCAGCATTGCCTCCGAAGCAAGCTTAAACTATAACAGCTCAGAGAAACCCTGAAGGTAGCATCCCCATTCTCTGAATTCTATAGTCCTGAGCAATCAGAAGCTGAGACTAATCATAGGGTTTCAAATTCACAGTAGTTTTATACAATGATCAGAGCCCACTGAGACGAACTGCCAGACTACATACAGTACATTCGCCTTTGAACCGAATAAAGAAAGCTACGTTGTGTCAAACAGCTCCTAGCTATCACAATTCTCCTACTAAGAATGCCACGAAGATTCATTTATTGAGGTACTGATAAGACCACAACATGTTCATTTAATTTCTTCAGAATCATCCCTGTCATAATAGATACACTGTAATAAATTGGCACAATAAAACTATTTCTTCCTTAACTTCACCTAGGGTTTTCGCTAAAAGTTCCACATTAATTGTATCCACATCCTTACAACCCAGCCTGGTTATTTGTAAATCCGCAAACCATTTAGACACATTTTAAACATTTTTTTTCTGCTATATTAGTGAAGATATATCAGTCCTGCACATTGTAACCAGCTTGTCTCAATACATAACAAAAAAAATCCGTTAATAATCAATACTTTATTAGTTGCTTCCTAAACAGGCTAACGGCAAGGCCAATACTATAAAAGCCCTTCGAATCCCCCCCACTGTAAATTCACATTGGATCTGGATCGAGGGCGACGCGTTCCCGAAATCAATCCACTTGTGTAGCGTTAAACGGGCTAAAACCACGACACTAACTCGTAAAACTAGAACCACAATGAGTTATTATCGCTCTCTCCAGAATCACTGCACAAACCACAAAGATACTACAGCCGGAACCTTGTTATCCTAAAAACTTAGTTTTTTTCAAGCCCATTTCTGGGACCACCTTCATTTCCTTAAAAACCTTGTTATTGACGGATTATTTCTCCCCCCCTTCCCCCCAATTGGGATTGTGTTTATTACCCCCCCTTCCTCCCAGTCACATTCAATAATATTCTCTGCTCCCTTTTGAATCAATCGCTAAAATTGGGAAATTCTTCACTTCCATTGACTAATTGTGCTCGTCACTGACAACCAGTAATGCCGTTTCTTTAAAGCACCCTGATAAGATCAACTCCCACTTGCCAGAGGAAAGGTTGATTCGAAAAAAGGAGGAAGCTTCCCTCCTCCCAAGATAAGATTTGCATCCAGTATATTCGAGTCGCTCGCTCCTTTTGTAATCTAGAATATCCCTCGGGGAAGCCGCCTTTCCCCGGGAGCCGCTGTTTCTAGTAGGAAATGTTGGATTCAATCTCCAGCCAGTCTCCTGAGATCATTTTCCGCACCTCCGGGGTCCCGTAATCGGGGAACTCGAAGTGGGAGACGGGGCTGCAGCCGCTGGTCAATGGGTCGGTGTCCTTGTCCAGCGACAGGTTCCCCGCTCCCGCCGCGCTCAGTTCCAGCAGCTCGGCGCCGGCAGCCACGTTCAAACTCAAGTCGAAAAGTAAGAGCTCGTGGTCCGACTCCTCCGGGGGTCTGCCCGGCACCGAGCGGCTCGACATGGACACGGCGGCCGTCAGCTGGGCGCTGCGCTTGGGGTCGGGGGAAGGCAGCCGGGCGTCCTTGGCGGCGGAGAGCTCGGCGCAGGAGGCGTCGCTGTCGTTGCAATCCGGGTTGTAGGGGCTGGCCGGCTCCGGCTCCGACTCGGAGGGCGAGGGCTCCGCCGCCCGCACCATCTTGGCTCTCTTGGCCTTGGAGCGCTCCAGGTGCAGCTTCGCCTTCTGCGGGCGGCTGTGCTTCTTACAGGATTTCACCTCCTTCCTGCAGCTTTTCTCCTCCGCTGCCGCCTCGGAGCGGACTTTCTTCCTGGGTCTGTATTTGTAATCGGGATAATCGGCCATATGCTTGAGCCGCAGGCGCTCCGCCTCTCTGATGAACGGCGTCTTCTCATTGTCCTTCAGCATCTTCCACTTCTTGCCCAGGCGCTTGGAGATCTCGGCGTTGTGCATGTCCGGCACTTGCTCCATGATCTTCTTCCTCTCGATCTGAGACCACACCATGAAAGCGTTCATGGGCCTTTTGATGTGGCCGGTGGGGGTTTTGCACCAGTCCGGGTTGCAGCTCGCCTCCTCCTCGGCTTTGCCGGAGGCAGCGCTCCAGGGAGCTTCCCCGGAATGAGCCGAGAAGCCGGGGTTGGGGCTGGAAGCTGCGCTCATGTCACTGATGCCGCTGTCGGCCGCTTCCCTGCAGCTGCTGCTCGGACTGCCCGAACTCTTGGTTTGCTGCACCATTTTCTCCGGGAAAGGGAGGGGGGGGGAAGAAGGAAACGCTGCAACTTTCCCCAAACAATCAATGTCGCGGCTGCCAAAAGCCCCTTTCTTGCAGCAGCGAAGCTTCAGAGCGGCCGCTCCCGGCTCATCCCCTCATCAATTCCCGTCTCCACATCAACCCGCGCCCCATGGAGCCCATCCCACTGATTGACAGCTCCCCCGGCCAATCGCAGCGCCCCGCACCCACCAATCACAGCGCGGGGGCGGGGCTTACCCCCGCTCCGATGACATCACTGGCAATCCCGGCCAATCGGCGCTGGCTGCCTCAAGGCTCCGGATTGGCGGAACGGTCAGCGCTGAATCAATGAATGGGTCATTGTGTCAAATGTCCGGCCGCAAATCAACGACAAGGAATCAGACTGGACTCTGAGCATTTTAATTGGATCAAAGGGAAAAGGGAAGGTGGGAGCCGCACCCCCGGGTGTCTGCAGGGCTGCCCTCTCCATCTGAGACCGGCACATTGACCAGTGTGACATAGTAAAGACTTCCATTTCTATAGCACCTTCCTCAACACTGGGACATCCCAAAGCCATTGGTAACCAATGAGACACTCTCGAACTGTGAGAGCAAACCCTGCATCATATTGGCTCACAGCAAGACCCCACCAACAGCAGCACCCTGACTATCTTTATGATGTTGGCTGAGGGAAAAGTATTGATCCCAGAACATTTTAGAAAATTCACCTGGTTTTTCAGAATTGTGTCATGCTATCTCATTGATCTAGCCGCGAGGGTAGATAGCACATTCGGCTGACATTACGAAAGATGATGTGGAGATGCCGGCGTTGGACTGGGGTAAACACAGTAAGAAGTTTGACAACACCAGGTTAAAGTCCAACAGGTTTATTTGGTAGCAAAAGCCACACAAGCTTTCGAGGCTCTGAGCCCCTTCTTCAGGTGAGTGGGAATTCTGTTCACAAACAGAACTTATAAAGACACAGACTCAATTTACATGAATAATGGTTGGAATGCGAATACTTACAACTAATCCAGTCTTTAAGAAACAAAACAATGGGAGTGGAGAGAGCATCAAGACAGGCTAAAAAGATGTGTATTGTCTCCAGACAAGACAGCCAGTGAAACTCTGCAGGTCCACGCAACTGTGGGAGTTACGAAAGATGACACCTCTGACAGTGCAGCACCCTTTCAACACTGCATTAGAGTGTCAGCCTCGAACGTGTGCTGAACGTGCTGGAGTGAGACTGGAACCCACAACTTTTTACCACCGGGTCAGAGCGCTGTGTTTGGAGCCACAGTTGAAACTCCAACCCCAGCGGCAGCCTGTCAGGTGATCTTTCACATCCACTTGAGAAGGCAGATGGGGATCTGATCCAAAAGACCAAAAGAAGCATGAAGTAAAACAGAAGCAAGGTGTCATCATTGCTCCACAGTTGCTGCCTTGTGGTGCCCACTGGTGGCGATTAGACTTGAAAGTGTTCTAGCAAATCCCACATGGTCAGAAGGTCTGGTTCAAACATAACATTCTATCCCTCAAGTATAGAATGACCAACTCTGCGCCAGAGACCATTCTTTCATAGAATCCCTACTGTGCAGAAGGAGGCCATTTGGCCCATCGAGTCTGAACCGACAACAATCCACCCAGGCCCTATCCCCGTAACTCCATATATTTACCCCGCCAATCTCTCCAAACTACGCATCCCGAGACACTAAGGGGGAATTTAGCATGGCCAATCCACCTAAACCGCCCATTTTTGATTTGATTTGATTTATTATTGTCACATGTAATAATTTACATGAAAACTATTGTTTCTTGCGCGCTATCCAGCCAAAGCAAAAGTGAAAATGCTGGAAAATCTCAGTAGGTCTGGCAGCATCTGTAAGGAGAGACTGCGCTACTGATCTCCTTACAGATGCTGCCAGACCGGCTGAGATTTCTCAGCGTTTTCTCTTTTGGTTTCAGATTCCAGCATCCGCAGTAATTTGCTTTTATACAGACAAAACATACCGTTCATAGAGAAGGAAAGGAGAGAGTGCAGAATGTAGTGTTACAGTCATAGCTAGGGTGTAGAGAAAGATCAACTTAATGCAAGGTAAGTCCATTCAAAAGCCTGACAGCAGCAGCGAAGAAGTTGTTCTTGAGTCGGTTGGTATGTGACTTTTGTCTTTTTCCCGATGGAAGAGAGAATGTTTGGACATTGGTGAATTGTAGTTTTAGCTATCAGTCCTCATTGAGGTTGTGAGCAGTTATGAATCAGCTGGAAATCTGTCCCATAAAAGCGGAGTTTCAGGTGTGGAATTAACCGTCATTTATCAGATGAGAACAGGCTAGACTCAGGAGATCTCTGACTTGCCCATTTTTAACTCCATGTTGAAGCCTTTCTGAGCTTCCAGACAATATAACGGCCAATCAGGGAATCATCCATCCTTTTCAAAGTTTCTACTGACTGTCCGGCTATCCTCTGTTCTCATGACACCCAATATAGGAAAATCAATTTAAATAAGCATGTGATATAATTGATTAACAATTTAATGCCTGTGAGCAGACTGCATGGATTTTTTTGCAGAATGGGATACTTTGTAATTAAACTTTCCCGTTGTTGTCAACACTGAAAGATTAGAGCAGTTTGTTCAGGAATAGATTTGCTTGCAGATCAAATGTAATATTTTCCAAGATTTGTTTTTGGGAGTTTAGGATCACTCAGTTTTTCTCTGAATTGTTCGGTCTCCGAGGAGTGGGGCTGACTGGGGCGGGGGTGGGAGCGATTGTTCTAAAACGCGATTGGTGAAATGTGGTGTGAACACGAGTTTGCATCTGGATATTTAAGTCCCACAGATAGAAGATTTAGTTCATTTTCTGTGGGGTTGCTCTTGGGTGGTCTGAGGCCAGAACAAAAACAACTTGCATTTAGATAGCACCTTAGGAGGCAGAAAAACATCCCGATGTGCTTCACAGGGGCAGAACCAAAATAGGAAGCTTATTGATGCTGATCAGGTGAATCGATGTTGAAACCAGCCTGGCTAGTTAAGCTCTTCCAAGTGGCGATGGGATATAAACACATCCTAACGTCATTTAGAAGCAAATTTCTAAGAGAGGTGTGGGAAATGCGATAATTTCTTGTAGATCTGCGGAAGATGATCTCATCAGTCAGGCTGAGCCCAGCAATTATAGCTAAAGCTCCATGATTTGAGGGAAAATTTAAAATTGTGCCTGATGTAGCACCTTCACAACCTCTGGCCATCCCAAAACTCTTTGCAGGTAAGGATGTACTAATGTGGGATACATGGCATCCAATTTGTGCACAGCAAGCTCCCACAATCAGCCGTGCGGTAATGACCAGATAAATTGTTTTTGGGAGGTAGATTGAGATATATACTGACCACGAAGAACTCCCCTGCTGGGGGGGGGTCTTTGAAATATTGCCACAGGATGTTTTACAGTCACCTGTGAGAACAGTCAGGGCCTCAATGTTGCTTCTCCTTTGAAATGATGTGGAGATGCCGGCGTTGGACTGGGGTAAACACAGTAAGAAGTTTGACAACACCAGGTTAAAGTCCAACAGGTTTATTTGGTAGCAAAAGCCACACAAGCTTTCGAAGCTCTAAGCCCCTTCTTCAGGTGAGTGGGAATTCTGTTCACAAACAGAATTTATAAAGACACAGACTCAATTTACATGAATAATAGTTGGAATGCGAATACTTACAACTAATCAAGTCTTTAAGAAACAAAACAATGGGAGTGGAGAGAGCATCAAGACAGGCTAAAAAGATGTGTATTGTCTCCAGACAAGACAGCCAGTGAAACTCTGCAGGTCCACGCAACTGTGGGCGTTACAAATAGTGTGACATGAACCCAATATCCCGGTTGAGGCCGTCCGCGTGTGTGCGGAACTTGGCTATCAGTTTCTGCTCAGCGACTCTGCGCTGTCGTGTGTCGCGAAGGCCGCCTTGGAGAACGCTTACCCGAATATCAGAGGCCGAATGCCCGTGACCGCTGAAGTGCTCCCCAACAGGAAGAGAACAGTCTTGCCTGGTGATTGTCGAGCGGTGTTCATTCATCCGTTGTCGCAGCGTCTGCATAGTTTCCCCAATGTACCATGCCTCGGGACATCCTTTCTTGCAGCGTATCAGGTAGACAACGTTGGCCGAGTTGCAAGAGTATGTACCGTGTACCTGGTGGATGGTGTTCTCACGTGAGATGATGGCATCTGTGTCGATGATCCGGCACGTCTTGCAGAGGTTGCTGTGGCAGGGTTGTGTGGTGTCTTGGTCACTTTTCTCCTGAAGGCTGGGTAGTTTGCTGCGGACAATGGGCTTGTCCTACGGACAAGCCCTCCGTATACACAGGATCTGCTCGGATGAGGAGGATCGCAACAGACACCTCCAGACGCTGAAAGGTGCCCTCATAAGAACAGGATATGGCGCTAGACTCATTGATCAACAGTTCCAACGCGCCACAGCGAAAAACCGCACCGACCTCCTCAGAAGACAAACACGGGACACAGTGGACAGAGTACCCTTCGTTGTCCAGTACTTCCCCGGAGCGGAGAAGCTACGGCATCTCCTCCGGAGCCTTCAACATGTCATTGATGAAGACGAACATCTCGCCAAGGCCATCCCCACACCCCCACTTCTTGCCTTCAAACAACCGCACAACCTCAAACAGACCATTGTCCGCAGCAAACTACCCAGCCTTCAGGAGAACAGTGACCATGACACCACACAACCCTGCCACAGCAACCTCTGCAAGACGTGCCGGATCATCGACACAGATGCCATCATCTCACGTGAGAACACCATCCACCAGGTACACGGTACATACTCTTGCAACTCGGCCAACGTTGTCTACCTGATACGCTGCAAGAAAGGATGTCCCGAGGCATGGTACATTGGGGAA
Source organism: Mustelus asterias (assembly GCF_964213995.1). NCBI lineage: Eukaryota > Metazoa > Chordata > Chondrichthyes > Carcharhiniformes > Triakidae > Mustelus > Mustelus asterias. Next base: position 78,863,828 of record NC_135821.1, read on the forward strand.
ACTATGCAGACGCTGCGACAACGGATGAATGAACACCGCTCGACAATCACCAGGCAAGACTGTTCTCTTCCTGTTGGGGAGCACTTCAGCGGTCACGGGCATTCGGCCTCTGATATTCGGGTAAGCGTTCTCCAAGGCGGCCTTCGCGACACACGACAGCGCAGAGTCGCTGAGCAGAAACTGATAGCCAAGTTCCGCACACACGCGGACGGCCTCAACCGGGATATTGGGTTCATGTCACACTATTTGTAACGCCCACAGTTGCGTGGATCTGCAGAGTTTCACTGGCTGTCTTGTCTGGAGACAATACACATCTTTTTAGCCTGTCTTGATGCTCTCTCCACTCCCATTGTTTTGTTTCTTAAAGACTTGATTAGTTGTAAGTATTCGCATTCCAACCATTATTCATGTAAATTGAGTCTGTGTCTTTATAAACTCTGTTTGTGAACAGAATTCCCACTCACCTGAAGAAGGGGCTTAGAGCTTCGAAAGCTTGTGTGGCTTTTGCTACCAAATAAACCTGTTGGACTTTAACCTGGTGTTGTCAAACTTCTTACTGAATCTCCTTTGAAATACAGCACCTACACCTCCCACACCAGCCTGACTTGGATCTGGATTGTTGCTCCTTCATTGTCACTGGGTCATAAACCGAGAACGTCCTTTCTAACAGGGCCGGCACCTCATGGACCTCAGCAGTTGCAAAAAGCACTAAAGCGATGGGCACTAAATGCTGGCCAGCCACCAATGCCTACATCCTCAGAAAGTATAAGATTTAAAAAGGGGACTATTTCGTCAGCAATTGCACGGGAGTGTCAGCCTTGATTTTTCTGCTTAAGCACAGAAACGGGATGTAAACCTACAACCAGGTGACTCGGAGGTGAGAATGCTCCCAACTGATGGAGGAGCAGGATAATTGGCAGTCAGAATAAAAAAAACGTGCTATTTCTTAATAAAAAGGGGATGCTGTCACTGACGGGGTTTGTGAATTGTGTGTTGATTCGAATGGGGTTCAATTCTGAGGATTGTGTCTGATTGAAAATGAGCAGGAAAAATGGCCCCTCCTTCACAGAATCTGGGAAGTTTGTCGTTCTGGTTAAAGTTATTTTCTAGTTTCCTCCTGGTGTGGCACTTCTCCATTCAATTATTTTTTTATTGGACTTTGTTTAATTACAGATTGGCCCAGAGGGAAAGAGAAACACAATTCCAGTTGTACACATAAACCACATCATCATACTGTTCTTTTGGATGTATGCCACTGTTTAATGTCTTCATAACAATTTGATTATACTAGTGGCAATCAGTGCTTACATTATAATAAAGATTAAAGTTAAATTACAATTATTTCACTAAGTATGTCACACGTGTTACAAATTGTCTTGCCTGTTTCAAATAGTTACAATATTTGTGCTTACATCCCTCCCTGCCTGTTTTGTTCCAAAACCTCTTTGTACCATTTCTGGAGAATTCCACTTGTTTGAAGGTGGTGATGAGTTTTTGCTCATTAAACAGAGTGCAGAACACTCTGTGGATAACAATTGTATTATTTTGGGGGAATGAAGAATGTTTATTTTCAAAAAGGTCTGATTTCTGCTGAGCTGCTTACAACGTTCACATTTTCTGAGTCTGTTTGGCAGTCGTAATCATCAATGGCAACTCTCTAACTGCAATTACAGCATCACTTTGTAACGTGTGTGATGCTGAATCAGGAAAATTCAGGACATTTTGGAATGTTTGACTCTACAAGTGCATTAACTTGGCAATTTTCCCCTTACTTTGCAAAGGAAGAGCAATGGAACATTTCTTTGGACTTGGAAGGTTGGAATTTGGGACTATTCTCCTGACATATAAGCTCTGGAGTAATAGAGAACACAACTCTCCACAACAACTATAGTGGAATCCATTCAACACATTCACCATAACAGATGCAGAAACTGGATATTTCCAAAGCATTTGCAAATATTTATTTACCTTGGCCTGATAACATCAATGTGTATGTTGAGATTTCATCTTGTACAAAACAGTGCATTTGATTGGCGCTCCAACTACCACCTAGACATTCACTCCCTCCACCACTGATCCACAGTGGAAGAGGTATGCCATTTAAAAGACGCACATCAGCAGTTTGTCAAAGCTCCTTCAATGGCACCTTCCAACCCCAGGACCTCTACCAGCTAGAAGGACAATGTTCAGCAGAAACTTGAGAACACCTCAGCCTGCAAGTTCTCCAACAAGTCACATTCCATTCTGACTTGGAAATATATTGTCGTTCCGTCATTGTCACTGGGTCAAAATCCTGGAACCTCCTCCCTAACAGCACTGTGAATGTACCAACACCACACCGACTGCAGCAGTTCAAGAAATGTGGTTCACCACTACTTTGTCAGGGGCAATTAAAGATGGGCAACGAACACTCGCCTAGCCATTGACGCTCGCATCTCAAGAATGCATTTAAAATAACTTCTATGTGGTTGGAAGATTGGGGAGTCAAATAAACCATTTGTAGAATCTTTGACTGTCTGAGTCGTTGGTTTTCTTTGACAACATACATGTACAATCATATTTTTCCACAATAGCATGATTCACTTGTAACGTTAAAAATGTTTTCAGAGACTGGGGCAGCACGGTGGCACAGCAGATAGCACTCCTGCCCCACACAACCACGTAGCTAAGTTCAATTCCGGCCTTGGGTGATTGTCTGTGCGGAGTCTGCACATCCTCCCCATGTCTGCATGGGTTTCCTCTGGGTGCTCCGGTTTCCCCTCACAGTCCAAAGATGTGCGGCTTAGGCAGATTGGCCATGCTAAACTGCCCCTTAGTGTCCAAAGATGGGTAGATTAGCTGGGTTGCCATGGTAAATGTGCAGGTTTATGGGGATGTGGGGACTGGGTGAGATGCTCTTTCGGAGAGTCAGTGCAGATTCAATGGGCCGAATGGCCTCCTTCTGTCCTGTAGAGATTCTATGGACTGACTAGATTGCCATTAACCTTGGAATCATTGACAACTTAGGAACAATAAACCCTGAACGTGGAATGGGGCGCGGGTTTGTTTTGCTTTTCTCAATTATATCTATTTGTATTATTCTGATTAATATTGCACTTCTTCTCTCAGAGGCAACACGCAATGTGAAATATATCAGTCTGAAGCAAATGCAATTTGTGTATTATAAATGTCTTCTATCAATTCAAAAACAATGTACAGATTCCATCCACATAAACATCTCCAATGTTCGTTCTAGTCTCTAAAAATGTCTTCCTACCCGTAATCTTTATGCCTGGGCTAAGCTACAAATGAGTTCTGTCTGTCCTGTGTAATTGCTCCCTCATTATTCAAGTCGCCTGCTCTAGGCTAGAAGGAGATGCTTTGATGACTGGATTTTTAATATCAAGGGCATGGTCCCTCACATAAAACAACCTATTAAGTGGGATCCCGATGGGGAAAGTCCTCCTCCTTCTTCAGCCTCAGCTACATCTGCAATATCACCATTCGATGAATCCATTGAGCTGCATGGTGTAAATCACAGCGTCGAGAGTCCGAGGGGCCCAAGCCTCCTCTTCACTTTTCAGAAGCAGCTTCACCTCTTTTAAAAAGACAGATTTTTAAACTTCAATATTAAATAAAAGATGTGAAACTTCTGGACAGCATTGATGCTGGATAATTAGATGACATATTTTAATTGCACGCATTAATACAATGGCTCTTACATGAGTGAGTGTAGAGGCTGTTCATGTGAGTAAAATAATTCCACATTCAGCAATCTCAGTCAGTTGTTGTGTTTGTTCCAAACAATTTTCTGAATGAAGTGGCAGATCAAGAAAAAAGAAATGTCAATAACTTTAGAGGCAGAAAACAGTCGGGGAAGGATAATTCCAGAAATTCAGCTGTGGTGAATGAGCTAGAAAATGGAACTGAAGAGCAGGCTGCGAGGGTGAGTGACCTGTGGTATACATTTACATCGAGAGGACAGGAAACTAAAACAGGATGCTGAAAGAGACGGAGCCTTGAATCAAATCAACCATCTTTAGCAGAGAAAGGTATAACTGTCAACCTTGGAAATAGGGATGAAAAACAAAATACAGATTGCAAAGCCAAGTAACAATGGAAACAGAAAAATTCTAAACATGTTTGACAACCAAAGAGTAACGCACAAGAAAGCAAAGAAAAGAAAGAAACCAGGAGAAAGATTGTTAATTAAAGCTTCTCTCTGTGAACAGCTACACCTGGCATTGCAGAAGCTCTCATATACACATGCAAGAGAAATCATAAAGAACTGAAGCAGATTAGAAAATGTATCAAAAAAAACTACAGAAATGGGATGCAGAAAAAACTTAAAAACAAGAATTAGATAATTAAGGAGAATGTGAATTGTGCAAGATTAAATAGACAATAGATGAAAGCCGGACATGGGTTTTACAACACATGAGAAACTCACTAACTTATTTCAAAATGTGGTTATTTTGAAAATGATACCAGGAATCATGTACCATCTGCCATTGGAGTGTAGCTAACCCCTGGGTTTTTCTTATACTCTGTATTGCTGTCTTCTCCATGGACTGCCACCACTCAGGTTTGGGAATTGTTATTTGTACAACAGGCATTGTCTTTAATCAAACTTTACATGTAAATAAGCTGGTTATATTCAGTAAGTTCCCATTTCAATTTGTGATTGTATTCCTGAAAATCATGATTTTAAGTAAAACAACTTCAAGTGAGTCATCGGTCCCTGGAGGAAACATTATTAAAGCCGGAGTTAGATTCCTTTCAACATTTCTTGCCTGGTATAATAAATGTCCAAGTTGCAAAACTGTACCATGTGTGTGCAGCACTGTGCATTCCCAGCTAGAATAACTTGCAAAATAAAATAAATCACTGAATATAACAGGAATGCTGTATAAATTCAAATTAGATAACATTAGGGCTGGAATTCTTTGGCCGTTCACGCTGGCGGAATCCTCTGGACCCGCTGACAGTGCATCCCTTGCTGTGGGTTTCCTGGTGGTGAGGGGTGGTTTCAATGGGAACTCCTATTGACAGCAGCAGGACCAGAAAATCCCACCGCTGGAAAATAGCGTTCTACTTCCTGCCGCCAAGAAAACCAGTGAGGCCAGAGAATCTAGCTCTAAATCACCCAAACAAACCCTGAGTAGCACAATATCCCTGTCTCACCCACAGCACTCCTGAAACACAGCTTAACATTTTGCTTGGTTTTCTTTCCCGCTCTGTCTCTCTCTCTCTTCCTTTCCCGTCATTTTTTTTCTCTCTCTACTTCACTACTCTGTCACTCTCTCTCTTTCTCTCCTTTCCCACTCTTTATCACTCCCAGCCACACTATCTCCACCCCAGCTAGCTGCAGTGACTCAACAACCCGAAGTTCTTCCCAACTCCTAGTCCAAAGCTGCACTTGGGTTTGGAGCTTTGATCTCTTCCTGACAGTGTGCAGGCCTCCCTCTCTCCCTTCAGCCTCAGTCTCTGGTGGTGAGTGCAGCGGCGGCTCCAGTAACTGCCCCTGGCGATGACCCAGAGGGGGGAGGTGTGGCCAGAGTGCCAATGAGATAAAACCAAAAATGTCAGAGTGAATCGGAAAGACGGACCCCAAAAATAAACAATGTTAAAACAAAACAATGTTAAGCAGGACAACTTAAAGCAAGGACTTACTGTTTGGCTAAAATAGTTCAGATACAAGAACATTTTACATAACTTAGAGATTTGCCTAAATCAGAATTGCAATCAAGTGATGTTTGCATTTGAAATATTTTACAGCACATCTGTCTATTGAATGTGTCACTGGGACCACATACGGCGACTCTGCTGATAATTTCTTTCTAACCAATGTACATCCTTCTCTCTCTATAATGGACATTGTGCAGCTCAATATTGAAAAATAACACATCCACTTTCTAGATTGCAAAATGTAGAAGTTCGGGTTTTTCTGCAAGTAAGATGGTTCCAGGTAATTAGATTGGGTACCGATGAATTATATGAATACATATGTAAGAATGCAATGTTTTATAGTCTTGGTGCAGCAAATTACATACAATTATCATCCTATCAAAGTCCCCACTTACATGTACAGAAGTGTAAATGTTTTTGTGATGTTGCATTAACCAAAAGGAGATAATCATAGAATCTCTATAGTGCAGAAAGAAGCCATTCAGTCCATTGAGCCTGCACTGACAACAATCCCACACAGATCCTATCCACGCAACCCCATGTATTTATCCTGGTAATCCCCTTGACACTAAGGAGCAATTTTAGCATGGCCAATCCACCTAATCCACACATCTATGGAGATCTCAAATAATAAAACCATTGTTATGGGAGCATAGTCACTTACTTCGACTCGTCATACCCAGCATAGACATGTTGTATTATGAATTTCAGGTGATATTTTTTAATAGCTTGTTTGTGTCCAATTTTTAAATGGCTGCAACAAATCATGAGACTTTTGGCATTTGGACAACTGACATCATCAAGTCTCTGGCAAATACCTAATTCAATATAGACATAGGTGAGGGTATTTCACAGCCATTTGTGGAATTCACACAGCTCATTGTTTAAGAATGGATCAACAGCTAAAGACTATGGAGTTTCCAGCCTATCTCTGTGTTTCACACTGGGTAAAAGGGAAGATAGAAACTTAGTGGCAATTATTAACTTCCTATTAAAATGGCCTCCCACATCCAAACTAGACTGGGTGAGCCTCAACTTGTTAACCCAGAAGTCATGTGATTAAAGCTGGGTTTCAGCTTATTACTTATTACTTCTTGACCAAGATGATCTATTAGAGTCATTGTTCATCAGCTTGTCTGAGAACCAGACCTTAAAACTAACTGCAAGTCATCAAACAGCCAAAGTACTTAACCACATTCCAGTTTCAAAGTTCACCTGAGAACCAGCTCCTAGATATTCTACCACAAGAAAACTTGCAACCTGCTGTGAACCCTTCGCTTTATAAAACCCTCACTTCAACTTTAAATCATCAAATCTATTCAAAAGACCACAGGCATGCCATGTGGGAGATTGTAAATTGTAAATCAGATACTAAGTCAACTTAATCTTTAATGATGCACTATCTTTATCTGTATCCATTTGCGCATGTGTGTGAATGACTGAATGAGTGGCATTGAATTATTTGGAGTAAGTGTGTGAGAATAACTAACCTTCTTTACTTTTAAACTCACAAAAGCTTGCTGCTTAATTGTTTAATTGGAATACGCACTAAGAAAAGACACACTTCTTTCCATACCAAACATATTGATTCTGGGCCACAAGATAGCAAATACATTCCGTCAGTGACAGTATATCATTAACTGGTATTCTAGAGACATGGACTAATGGTCTGGAGATGTATGTTCAAATCCCACCACAGCAACTGGAGGATTTTAAAGTCAATCAATAAATCTTGATAAGAAAGTCAGTGTCAGGAAAGGTGACCATGACATTAAAGGATTGTTGTAAAGCCTCACCTGGTTAACTAACGTTTTTGAGGGGAAAAAAATCTACCATTCTTACCCAGACCTAACTGCCTTGGAAATAAAAACTGAAAATTGTGGAAAAATCCAGCAAGTCTGTCAGCATCTGTGGAGTGAGTTATTGTTTTGAAGAAACATGTTCCAAAGACTGGTCTCAAAATGCTAATTCTGTTTCTCTCTTTACAGGTGCTGGCAGGCAAGCTGAGCTTTCCAGTATTTTAGACCATAGAATGTAGGAGCAGAAGTAGACCATTCAGCCCATCGAGTTTGATCTGCTAAGATAAAAGAAAAGTTAAATCAGTGGGAGGCAGTCAAAAGCGAGATTCTATAGGCATAGTGTTTAATTCTCCACCATCATTCACAACTGGATGTGGCAGGACCGCAGAGCTTCGACCTGATCTGTTGGTTGTGGAATCATTTAGGCTTGTCTATGGCATGGTGCTTTTGCTACTTGACATGAGCATAGCCTGCCTCTCAGATACTGGGACTGAGTGTGAAGCCAATCTCATTGGAAATGATGGAGTTTGCAATTCTATTATATGTTTGAAGGTGGCAAATTTCCCAATTGTTGCAAATATTGATCAATGAAAATATAAATTAAAGTCATTATAACTATTCAGGGAAGGGATTTGAGGAGGAAGATCTGGATCGAGACTGATCTAAAACTTACTTTTTAACAATTGATTTTGACGATTACCGAAGAAATATGGCACTTCAAATGTATCGCAAATATGAGTTTGTTATTTAGTTACACTTGGGGAATCAAAGTTTGTTGAACTTGGGTAAGTTATTTTATTTATGGAATCTGAAACAAAACAGAAAATGCTGGAAAATCTCAGCAGGCCTGACAGCATCTGTGGGGAAGAGAATCGAGCCAAAGTTTTGAGTCTAGATTGCCCTCTGATGAAGGGTCATCTAGACTCAAAATGTTGGCTCTTTTCTCTCCCCACAGCTGCTGTCGGACCTGTTGAGATTTTCCAACATTTTCTGTTTTTGCTGCAAGTCTGATTTGCTATTCAATGAGATCATGACTGATCTGATATGATAATCCTCACCTCCACTTTCCCACCTCATCCCCATAATCCTTGATTCCCTTAATGATGAAAAATCTGTCTATCTCAGCCTTGAAGATACTTAACGACACAGCCTCTACAGCCCTCTGCTTCACTCCCTTTTGAGAGAAGAAATTCCTCCTCATCCCTGTTTAAATGAGCAACCTCTTATTTTGAGATTATCCCCTCTGCTCTTAAACTCTTCCACAAGAGGAAACAACCTCTCAGTATCTACGCTGCCAAGTACCCTGAGAATCCTATGTTTCAATAAGGTCGTCTCTCATTCTTATAAACTCCAATAAGTACAGGCCCAACCTATTCAACCTCTCCTTATAAGAAAATCCCTTCATACCGGGGATCCACCTTGTGAACCTTCTCTGGACTGCCTCCAATGTCAGTATATCTATCTTAAATAAGGGGATATCTAAACATTTTCTGTTTTTATTACAGATATCCAGCATCCACAGTAATGTTTTTTATTTTACTGCCTCTGAAAAGAATCAAACTATTACGTTAAATCACGGTGGGCGTATCTACACCACATGGACTGCAGCTGTTTAAGAAGGTGGCTCACCAACACCTTCTCAAGGGCAAATAGGGATTGTCTATAAATGCTGACCTTGTCAGCAACATCATGTCCCAAGGGTGAATATGTGCAAAGGTGGATTTACCATAAATAAAATGACTTACCCAAGATCAACAAACTTTGATTCCCCAAGTGTAACTAAATAACAAACTCATATTTGCGATACATTTGAAGTGCCATGTTTCTTCGGTAATTGTCAAAATCAATTGTTAAAAAGTACGTTTTAGATCAGTCTCGATCCAGATCTTCCTCCTCAAATCCCTTCCCTGAATAGTTATAATGACTTTAATTTATATTTTCATTGATCAATATTTGCAACAATTGGGAAATTTGCCACCTTCAAACATATAATAGAATTGCAAACTCCATCATTTCCAATGAGATTGGCTTCACACTCAGTCCCAGTATCTGAGAGGCAGGCTATGCTCATGTCAAGTAGCAAAAGCACCATGCCACAGACAAACCTAAATGATCCCACAACCAACAGATCAGGTCGAAGCTCTGCGGTCCTGTCATATCCAGTTGTGAATGATGGTGGAGAATTAAACACTACGCCTATAGAATCTCGCTTTTGACTGCCTCCCACTGATTTAACTTTGTCTTCCTTCTAATCATTGTATCCAGTCCACTTTCACCAGTTAATCTCTCAACTTTGTAAAATTTGTATTCCCTCAATTAAAAACTTTCATTCCTGTTTTACCTTTGTCCTTTCCCATAATGATGCTAAATCTAACTGTATTATGGTCATTACCATTACAATGGTCACCCATTGCTACTTCATCCACTTGCCCAGAATCATTTCCTAAAACTGCAGATTTGGGTTTAATTACATCATTAAGCCTGAATACATTTTTAACTTCTGCTCTGAGCAAAGAAGATATTATGTCCGAGTCATAGAGGTATACAGTACAGAAAAAGGGCCTTAAGTCCAACATGTCTGCTCTGGTCAAAGACCAACCACCAAACCATTCGAATCCCATTTTCTAGCACTTGGCCCATAGCCTTGGCATCACAAGTGCACGTCTAAATATTTCTTAAATGTTATGAGGATCTCTGCGTCCACCACCTTTTCAGGCACTTAGTTTCAGACTCCCACCACCCTCTGGGTGAAAAAGATTTTCCTCACATCCCCTCTAAACCACCTGCCTCTTAACTTAAATCTATGCCCCCTGGTCATTGATCCCTCCACCAAGGGGAAATGTTTCTTCCTGTCTACTCTATCTATGCCCCTCATCATTTTCTCCACTTCAGTCATGTCCCCCCTCAGTCCACTCTGCTCCAAGGAAAACCCCAGTCCATCCAATCTCTCTTCATAACTAAAATTCTACAGCCCAGGGAACATCCTGGTAAATCTCCTTCACACTCTTTCCAGTGCTATCACATCCCTCCTACAATTTGGATTCCAGAACTGCACACAAAATACATTTCCTGCTTCTATGCCAGACTCCCGTCCCATTGCTGAATGCAAGACCCTCGAATCCCCTTCCCCGTAACTCTCTGCCAGTGACTGCGCTATTGCTCCAGGGTAGCAGCCTCCTGTTGCCCAACAGCCAGTTGCTGCATTGGGCAATACCTGACTGGGGGTTAAAATCACCCAGGCCTCACGCTGCTGTGTTCAGGAACATTGTCCATTTGTCTCACCTCACCCACACTAATCTCGGTCACAATCACCCCCGTGTCTTACGGTCTGTTCTTTCATTCCCTCATCTGTTTTTTCTCTACCTTTTCCACGAAGCACCCTCTGATATTTCCGACCTTCAGGGTTTGATACAAGTTACTCTTGATCATTGAGGGAAGCTGACAAAACACAAATGGTTTGGGAAGATGAGGCAATTCTTTAAATCAGGCCCTGGTCATGAGGTTTGGTGAGGAAGCTGTGCTGTTTGAGCACAGATGCTGCACAGAAAATCCATCTGCCCAAAATGCTGACCAGCTACACCTCAATCCTTCCAATAAAAAGGGACCTTGACCTCCTCGTGTCTGCAGCTAACCTGTGGCCATTGTGTGGGACATGAAACATTGGAGGTTGCAATGGCCACAAAGTTGCTGCAACTTAATCAAAGGTTCTGGTTGTCTTTATAATTCAAATCGAAAGAATAAATAGGTTCTGAGAGACTTTTATATTCTATTATTATTGATGATGTAGTCCTCATTATTAGCATTACATCCCATTAATCCTGAGGGGAAGTCGAATCATAGAATGATAATGAACATATGGAGGCCATTCAGCCCATCATTGCCTTTACTGGCTCTTTGAAAGAACCATCAAACTTGTCCCATTCCCCCACTCTTTCCACAAACCTCTGCAATTTTCTTCCCTTTAAATCTTTGACCAGTTGCCTTTTGAAAATTACTTTTATCACTTTTCAGACAGTGAATTCCAGTCCACAACAACTCGCTGTGCAAAAGAATTGTTTTCCTGTTGTTTCTGGTTCTTTTTCCAATCACCTTAAATCTGTTTCCTTTGGCCACCAACCTGGATGCCATTGGAAACTCAAAGCCCTTCATTGTTTTGAACACATCTATCAAATCTCCTCTTAACCTTCACTGCTCTAAGGGGAAAACTCAGCTTCTCTTCATGTAACTGAAGTCCCCCATCCCAAATAGTGTTCGAGAAATCACTTCTGCACCTTCTCCATGGTCTAAAGTGTAGCACTCAGAATTGAACAAAATTCTGCAACTGGAGCTCAACTAATGTTTAATAAAGGCTTGACATAATCACTTTGCTGCCGTACTTTATACCTTTATAATAAAGACAAGAATCCAAATGCCTTTTTAACAGCTTCTCTACTCAACCCCAGGTCTTTCCGTTCCCGTACTTGCTGTTTATATTTGCTTTGTAATTTTCCAATTTAGCCTGGGTAGCCCAACAAATAGGAAGATTATCTTATTAGAAATATTCCTTCTTCTGAATACATCAGCCAGGATTAATTGCAGATGATTGGTCTGACAATGCAGAAGATTTTTTTACTCTATACCATTAAATCTTTCCCTATTATTTCAGAAAATAATATCTGGGAGTACACTTGTTAATCCATACAGAATTAATTTCAGTCTTAGCGACTGGGATATAATTTCAAAATTAGCCTGCCACACCTCAAATCATTCACTCGCAATTTGAAGAATGATGCTTTTGATAATTAGTCCTATTTAATCTTCAGGAAAAAGCATTCAATACTCTCACTGCCACATTACTGTAAATGACTCTGAAATTAACATGACTAAAAAACAGGTTAAAAGGTAAACCTTTTTTACAAGCTGACATATTACATGCCAGATACATATTTATTAGAGTGATTATCAAGAAAGAAAGACTTGCATTTCTATAGCGACATTTATGACCACAGATCATCCAAAAGCACATTACAGATAATTACTTACTTTTGAAGTGTAGATACTGTTTTAATGTAAGTATCACAGCGGCTAGTTTTCATACAGCGAGCTGCAGCCAATACTATTATAGCAATGACTAGATCATCAGTTTTAGTATGTTGCTTGACAAATAAATATTAGATAGGGATCGTTCTACTGGTTTTATTTGACATAGTGCCAGGGGATTTTTTACATCCACCTGAGAGGACAACGTATCTGGTCTCAACATCTCCTCTGAGCGATAGCTCCTCCAACAGCTGCAGCACTCCCTCAGCAAGACACTGGGATGTCCACCATGATTGTTGTGCTCAAGGCTTGAAATGGGACTTGAATCCACAACCTTTGAACTCAAACAAAATGTTACTAACTGAGCCACAGCTGACACAGAAAGCCCAAGTCCATTTATTCTCTACGGCACCTTGCCTTGGGTTGTAGCAGTTAAGAGCTGAATGTTGATGCTTCATTGCTTTGGATTAGAATCCGTGAAAAGGACATCAGCTGTCAGATGGGCAGTAGGAGGATAAGATTGTATATTTACTCTCCCTCAATGGTTCCCCTCTGCATATTTTTTTGTTGAGGTACACCTCAGCAGACACTCTCCCACACTTTACATGAACTTTGTGAGTGAACATCTATAGGCTATTCAGTCACATGGGGCATCACCTGTCCTGTCCTCAAACCAACTCCTGCAAACACCCACTTCCACTAAAGGTCACTGGGTAAGCTACTGGAGTGGAAACCCTATCTGATCTTCCCTTCTGTAATGTCAGGATGCTGATATAGCTCCTCCCCTGTGCCACACCATCCAACAGGCATTAACTCAGTACATGTTAGCAATCAAACACAATATTCTTGTTTATAAAATTAAACAAATAAAAATGATGGGATTTTAAATTGTTAGGTTCCAGAATTGGCCTTCATAAGATTGGATCACTTTAAAAAAACTCATTAAAACTCCTAAGAATCACAATTACATCTATTTATTTCCCATTCTGTTTCAAGGACAAAAGAGTAATCTACTCCTAAATGATCACAAAGATCCCTTCCAGCCATGCATTGGATAACCCACCTTTGTATCAAATCAATCTTTTGGTGACTAAATAAGATGCTTTCGTGCAGTGTTAAAAATTAAAAAAAATCCACCTGAGATATAGAAACATGAAAAAGTTGAACATAAGTTAAAAATATACATCGCCACAAAGCACTCAGTCATGACAATGGGGATGATGCAGGATAGATACATGAGCTGTGCATACTTATGTCTGTGGCAAGGTCCATTAGAGTGTGAAGGTCAGGATAACCTTTATTTTAATTGTTCATTGAAAAATCATAAAACTTTTAAGTTGCAAAGAAAATAATCACTACTAGATAAATTCCACATACTGTAGAGAACCTGTAACAGTCAAATGATGTAAAATCAATTATCAATACAATGTAATACTTTATGATGAATACTTTATTATAAATAGTTTACTGTACAGTTAAATGTATCATCTGATCGTTTGACATTAAAGTATGGGTGTGGATTCTGTGATGTTTCATTGCACAAAGAAATAATCAATAATTAAACTCATTAAACTAAATGTAGTTGTGAAAGTAATAGGAAAGCATTCATCAAGAAAACAATTGATTGGGGTACCGGAGTCGAGATTTATCCAGTGTGTTGAGGGATATCAAAAATTTAATTTGACATGCACTATTATATCATTCTGTTGGAGTTGTGGGAGAATTGGTTGTACTACAAATGAAGAGACATGATGCAGACAGTGTACTTTTGTGTCTGGGTACCCCAAATTCTGTAATACTTAGTCCATAATCGTAAAAACCTATTCTTAAAAATATAATTTTTATATTATTTGGTCATATAGAGGTTTACAGTATGGAAACAGGCCCAACTTGTCCATGCCACCCCTTTTTTTAACCCCTAAACTAGTCCCAATTGCCCGCGTTTAGTCCATATCGCTGTATACCCATCTTACCCATGTGACAACGTACCCATGTTACCTATATAACTTTTTAACAGAGTCATAGAGGAAATTGTGTTAAGAAAATTCATTTGTAATCATAGAAACCCTACAGTGCAGAAGGAGGCCATTTGGCCCATCGAGTCGGCACCGACCACAATCCCACCCAGGCCCTACCCCCACATATTTACCCACTAATCCCTCTAACCTACGCATCTCAGGGGCAATTTTTAACCTGGCCAATCAACCTAACTCGCACATCTTTGGACTGTGGGAGGAAACCGGAGCACCCGGAGGAAACCCACGCAGACACGAGGAGAATGTGCAAACTCCACACAGACAATGACCCGAGCCGGGAATCAAACCCGGGACCCTGGGGCTGTGAAGCAGCAGTGCTAACCACTGTGCTACCGTGCCGCCCCTACATTTGTAGAAGTGTAGCATGGGTAAACAATGTGATTTATTTGAATTTTGAAACCTTTGAGGAAAAGAGGAGAAACTAAAACCTTTTCCCATCAGTTTTACCCCATTTTCCACCTAAATGCGACTATTGATGTCTAACTAAGTAAAAATATTATTCAGTAACCATCTGACTTACCTGAGTAAAGCAACCGAGCTACTGAATAAAGAGCCCATGCAGGTAAATCGTTGACCACCTGAGTAAGTATCAAAGATGGGGACAACCTCCCTGCAGGGATTTTGTCACCCATAAAGTCCGTACAACCAATAGTGGAATTGGGGTTTGAGAATGTACAGCACAACATCCTCAGTGGGTAGAGGTTGGGAGGTGAAAAGATTACCAAATTATACACAGTGTTTACAATCTTTCAAAAAAAATCTCGCTATATCATCTTAATGTGCTTCTAATATATCATTGTACCTTTCATTAGAATTCAAATAAACCTTTATCACATTTGAAAAAGGCACAGAAAATTAAAGACACACAAATCAATCAGCAACTACTAGGAGGAGGAGAAGGTTTGTGATTTAGCAGAACCTTCTCCAGAACTAAAAATAGAAATATGAAGAAGAATATAAATATACTCAGAAAAATGTAGAGGGGGAGGGGGGGGGGGGTAAACAAGCTTGCTATATTCAGATCACTGGCTTAATTGTCGCAATTTTAGACAAATGTTTTTCTCAGGTTTCTCCAGTGGATTTCACTTTACATTTTCACATCTCAAACCCACCTTTGGGATATATATTTCTGGATGGCCCCTAAACAGCAGGATGACCTGCCCTCTGTCTTTGTAACCCCGCACTACGACCCTTCTGGTCAGTCATTTACATGGAGATAAAGGAGCAGCATTCCTGGTATAATGGCTCCAGGTCCTATTGCAGCATGAACTTGTGGTTTGAATAAGAAAGCCTCCCCTCCCCCACTCCCTCTGCACCATTCTCTGAGATGGATGAATGGGGAGGGTAGGTTGCTGTTTCACAGACTCCTTTGCTGCTCCTTCAATAGTCAAGTTGAGCTTGGAGTCTAAAACTTCATCACTGACAAAATTAACTGGATGTTTTTGTGGCACAGGCTTACTTTTTGTATTCTCTTATTTACCTGGAGATACGGAAGCTGAGTTTGGGTGAGTCTGATTGGTTTTAGGTCTATTCTTCAAAACGTCCAACATCTCGTTTTTTTTGTAACTTTTAGTAATCGATGCCGTCTATTTCCCCACGGATGAGTAACTCAGTGTTACAAGTTTGCATTTAGGAAGGGATTCTCAATTGGATATGAAATTTAAATTAAATCTCACGTGGAAAACAAGGAAAAGTCATTTTAGGAAATGTTATCTGAGAAAATGGCACTTTCTGAGAGAGGTTTAGTTCGACTTGTCCAATAAACACATTGAAATTTGGTGCAAGTGCAGACTCTTGTTTTGAGGTAGAAAAGACAAACTTTAGAAAAAGCTCGATTTCCCTTTGGTTGAAAAAGATCTAGAGAAAAGCACAATTCTCTTTGCTATTTGTAACCTATCATTGTAGGTCATGTCCACTCTGAAATCTCCATGGGAAAAATGAGAAAAACTCGGAGAATGAAATTCTAACACAGTCACGTCGCATATAATATTGTTATAAACAGCTGAAATCCTGCCTTGGAAGTCCATTATTTGTACTGAATGGTTTTGAGGTAAATGTAGGTACAAAGAGTTGGGTTTCAATGTGTGAATGAATGTTTGCAGTTCTCTTGTGAATTCTATATTTATCTTGCGTGTTGAGGGATATCTAATATTTTACTTGACATCCGCTGTTATATCATTGTAGTCCCTAAAAAAAACTTACTCGCTTCTCACAAGCCACTTCATTTTCAGTTTGTAAAATGAGTTTTCAGAAACATTGGAAATTGCTGCCTTTTCTTTATTGGAAAGCCATATTTGGCATCCAATGAACGTAACCTTTTACACGTATTATTGATTTTTTTTCACGCTGTGTTGTTAGTGGGGGTAAGCTTTTAAAAAAAAATCTGCCTGTCCAGTGGGATCTTCCACACAGCATGCAAGGATGGCAAAATCTCAGGTACGCAGCTTCCAAATGGATAGAAACCGTGGCCGGCGTTCCTGCGAGTGTTGTGTCCTTTGCTGGCTGCGTATGAGGCCCCTACAGGTTCCAACAGAATTACCTCCCCCCCGCCCCCGCCCCGCCGCCCAAGTTCTATTTTCTTCTTTCAAACAAAACCCTGATAAATACATTTCACCATGGATATTCGACATAAATGTTTATATTGATTTTGTTACTGATAAGCCTAAAACTGCTAGTTCTGAAATTACTGTCACTGATACCACATTAACATTACATTCGTATCAAACCTTCCTTTCTGCTGCTTTAACAGAAATCCATTTTGTTTGAAGCATTTTTCTTGTGAAAAATACAAAGAATTATTATACTTTCATGAGAAGCATTTGATTATTGAATGTTAGTCGATCTTTTTAGAATATGTTGGTAATATTTCATGTCCAGAGGATATATAAGAAGCAAGCAATATATTCCAGCATCCCAGAACATTTTGCAATTTTTACTATTAACAATGTTTGTCCAGTAACAACCGTACATTATCTGGGAAAAGAATTCCATTATTTTCCCAATCCAATGTGGAAATCTCTGCCTAACTCTTTTCTCTCCTCAGTATTTTTAGAATCTTTAATCTTTTCTTCCCGACACCCATTTTTCAGTTTTCTTCATATTTGTTTCCCGCCTCTTTTGAACCCTTTCATTTTCAGGTAATAACCTGAATATGATTGCAATAATCATGGTGGTGAGGAGATTTACTCCATACTTTGTTCCTCTAATTTGTTCTCATGACAAACCAAAGATTGGAGACTTTCTAAAGTGGCAGCAAACATTTTTAACAATATCAGCTTCCTGTCACCTAAGCATGACTAAATGTATCATAATAAATACCTACTCTCCTTACGTCTTTTTGATCTTTCAGTTATCCCGCACTGAAGGTTCTTCAACTCCCCCTCATTAATATAATTATCTGTCAGTCCTACGTTGTGCATACAACACAAGTTCCTAAAATTGGACATATTCTAAACCTAAAACTTTGCGTCAAGTGTTAGTAGCACACATGTTTCATGGCCTTGTGCCAAAATCTGATCTCCCCTTTGCTGAGCTGAGCTGGTAGAATGGAGGGGTTGGCCTGGAAATTAGATGTTGGTGGTGATTTTATAGCACATTTTGAGCCACATGAAAAAGCCTCCAGACAAAGGCAGCCGTGTGCAAACATATGGAAATCATCAATAAAAGAGCCAGAGATACCAATAAACATGGCATTACGGGGTAACACCTGAACCTTTTAAAACAACATCCTTGCTAGCTTGAATCAGCTCCAGTTCTCTCAGTTACCTCGTTATTAAACTAAAACTATTTTGCGTTTCTTTGTCTGATCTTTTGTCCATGTTCCTTTTCACTTGTTTTTCTCCTTTTCTACTGAAAAAAAATCTACAATAAATACATCCTCACCCACTCAGGCATCCGAGTGCTGCTTTGCAAATTAATTCAGTCAATGTGTTAGTTAGCAAGGCGTGACATGCACAAAACTAAAAATGTGTACATTAGAGTTTATCTGCATAAAGTATTTTAACAATTTCTACCAGTACACTTACTATTTACTCATATTTAGTTTTTTGTCAAAATCAAATAAAGGAAAATATAGTTCCTCATTTCTAAACCATTATAGTCAAAATAGAAAATAATTGAAAATGTTACAATGCATTTTAAAATTATTTAGCATCAAATATTTTGCAAACATTAAAATAAATAAAGCTGCTTCATTCTTTCCAAAGACCTTTTTTTAATTTGATTTATTATTGCCACGTGTATTGGGATACAGTGAAAAGTATTGTTTCTTGCGCACTATACAGACAAAGCATACCGTTCATAGAGTACATAGGGGAGAAGGAAAGGAAAGGGTGCAGAATGTAGCGTTACAGTCATTGCTTGTGTGTAGAGAAAGATCAACTTATTATAAGATAGGTCCATTCAAAAGCCTGACAGCAGCAGGGAAGAAATTGTTCTTGAGTCAGTTGGTACGTGACCTCAGACTTTTCTATCCTTTTTAACAAAGAACAAAGAACAGTACAGCACAGGAAACAGGCCCTTCGGCCCTCCAAGCCTGTGCCGCTCCTTGGTCCAACTAGACCAATCGTTTGTATCCCTCCATTCCCAGGCTGCTCATGTGACTATCCAGGTAAGTCTTAAACGATGTCAGCGTGCCTGCCTCCACCACCCTACTTGGCAGCGCCTTCCAGGCCCCCACCACCCTCTGTGTAAAAAACATCCCTCTGATATCTGAGTTATACTTCGCCCCTCTCACCTTGAGCCCGTGACCCCTCGTGATCAGTTAACATACTGATTTAATGGTATCCATTTGTAAATAA
The DNA here is from genome assembly GCF_964213995.1 of Mustelus asterias. Taxonomy (NCBI): domain Eukaryota; kingdom Metazoa; phylum Chordata; class Chondrichthyes; order Carcharhiniformes; family Triakidae; genus Mustelus; species Mustelus asterias. The sequence goes on from NC_135821.1 coordinate 78,883,148, forward strand.
TCAACATTATACTGCACTGCATTCTGATGCTATTACAGTTTAAATTATGCAGTGTGTTATGATACAGCAGTGCATATATTCCAAAAACAAACCTATCAAAATAAGATTTTCATTTTCATAGCAACTTGTGTAGGTTTGTTGAAAAAGGCAAATTGATGGGAAATGCGAAGTTTAGAAAGCAAAATGCATTGGGTGGCATCGTTGCTTCTCAAGTCGAAGTTCAGTGGCGGACATGGAAGCAGGAATGGGGGAGGCAGATAGCTGACTGAGCATGGTCTTAGGCTCACTGACTATGCATCTGCTGAACCTCACAGTGGATGGAAGCAAGTTGCCGTCCCTGCTGTTACCTCACAGAAGGGGAGATGGGCACACCATATTTAAAGGATACCCTGACACCCATTCACTCACTACAGGCCAGGAGTGTCAGTCTGGATGCCTGTAATATTCCAGAGAAGGAAACATCGTTTACGGTTCAGCAAAGCCTCCCTGGAGACTGCCCCTCCAGGCTCACCAGGAGAGTTCTATTTCCCCATAATGACAGCAGGAGGTCTTCACGTCTGACCATGGCCGCCTGGACAGAGATCACAGAGGAGGTTAGCGTTCATGGGGTGCAGCACAGAGACATCCAGCAGTGCAGGAAGAGGGTGAATGATCTGCTACCCCCTACTGGGATAGTGCACCATATACTCACTGCAAAGGGACACTCAAAAGCACATCAGTCTGTGTAGGTGTGTGAGTACACAGAGGTGTCACACAGGAGGTTGGGTTGTAGCACTCACCAGCAGAAGGGACACCAGCAGATGACTCCAAAAATTATAATTAATGCTTCTTTTTCTAGCTGAGCATAGTTAGATTCAGCAGTAGTCAGAGTATGCAAAGCAAAAGTTATTCATCATATAATATGTGAAATATATGGCTTAGTATGTGAAACGACTGCCCCTACTTCATAAGGTGAGGCATCACAAGCAAGCAGTAATGGTAGCTTTAGATTAAAATGAACCAATACTTCAAACGTTTGTAAAGTATCTTTGACATCCTTGTATGCTTTCTCGCGTTCTGTTGTCCAGTCCCATGGCTGTTTCACGCATCGTAAATTATGCAATGGCTTTAATAATGTAGCTAAGTTAGGAACAAATTTGCCATAATAATTTACTCACCTAGAAAGGACCTGAATTGCTTCACATTTATTGGGGGATATGGTGCTTCTAAAATACTATCTATCTCTTTAATGCTATACGTAGGCCTTTGCTATCAACAATGTGCCTGAAATACTGGCCTGCATCTGGCAAAATTCACGCTTTTCTTTCTTGATACACAGGCTCTGCAAGACTTTCCAATGTTGTTTCTAAATTATTATTCAAATCCTGCCACGGCACATGGTGGAATTTGAATTCAATAAAAAATATCTGGAACTAAGAATCTATGGATGATCATGAAACCATTGTTGATTGTTGGAAAAACCCTTCTGGTTCACTAATGTCCTTTAGGGAAGGAAATCTGCCGTCCTTTCCTGATCTGGCCTCTATGTGACTCCAGAGCCACAACAATGTGGTTGACTCTCAACTGCCCCTCCAAGGGCAACTAGGGATGGGCTATACATGCTGGCCAGCCAGCGATGCCCATGTCCCAGGAATGAATTTTTAAAAAATTCAAGGTCTCTTCGTCACTAGACTCTGTACTTAGAGTATCATCCAGTAACATTGTACACCAGTGGGACCACTTAGATTCTGATCCTTTAATGGGGCTTGGACTGATGTGGATGTTATTCCAAAAGTCAATCTTTTATAATGAAAAATACCTTCATGAGTAATGATGGTAAGCAATGGTTCAGGTTCAGCGGCTACATTCATCTGTAAATATGTTTGTGAAAGAAGAATTTTGCTGAATTTCTGCCCATCGGATAATCCAGCAAACAAATCTTCAATTAAATTGATCTGGAGGAGGGGACTGAGTGTAGGGTAACAAAGTTTGCAGACGACACAAAGATAAGTGGAAAAGTGAATCGTGTGGAGGGCGTAGAAGGTCGGCAGAGAGATTTGGACAGGCTGAGTGAGTGGACGAGGATCTGGCAGATGGAGTATAACGTTGACAAATGCGAGGTTTTTCACTTTGGAAGAAATAATAGCAAATTAGATTATTATCTAAATGGAGAGAAATTACAACATGCTACTGTGCAGAGGGACCTGGGGGTCCTTGTGCATGAGACTCAAAAACCCAGTCTGCAGGTGCAACAGATGATCAAGAAGGCAAATGGGATGTTGGCCTATATCGCAAGGGGGATAGAATATAAAAGCAGAGATGTCTTGCTGCATCTGTATGAGGCATTGGTGAGGCCGCAGCTGGAATACTGTGTGCAGTATTGGTCCCCTTATTTGCGGAAGGATATATTGGCCTTGGAGGGAGTGCAGAGAAGGTTCACCAGGTTGATACCAGAGATGAGGGGTGTTGATTATGAGGAGAGACTGAGCAGATTGGGTTTGTACTCGTTGGAATTTAGAAGACTGAGGGGGGATCTTATAGTGACCTATAAGATAATGAAGGGGCTGGATAGGGTAGAGGTGGAGAGGTTCTTTCCACTTAGAAAGGAATCTGGAACTAGAGGGCACAGCCTCAAAATAAAGGGGGGTCAGTTTAGGACAGAGTTGAGGAGGAACTTCTTCTCTCAGAGGGTGGTGAATCTCTGGAATTCTCTGCCCACTGAAGTGGTGGAGGCTACCTCGTTGAATATGTTTAAGTCATGGATAGATGGATTCCTGATCGGTATGGGAATTAGAGGTTATAGGGATCAGGCGGGTAAGTGGAACTGATCCACTTCAGATCTGCCATGATCTTATTGAATGGCGGGGCAGGCTCGAGGGACTAGATGGCATACTCCTGCTCCTATTTCTTTTGTTCTTATGTTCTTATGTAAAGGAAGCGGATTTTGATCAATGCACAACACTGGATTTATGATTGTTTTAAAATCACCACAAATGTGAACTGAACCATCTGGCTTCATAACAGGTACAATGAGGGTAGCCCAGCCACTCATTGTAATCAGCCCTAACACAACACTAACATAGTTAGAACACAGTAAGAAATCTCACAACACCAGGTTAAAGTCCAACAGGTTTATTTGGAATCACGAGCTTTTGGAGCGTTGCCCCTTCATCAGAAACCCCTTTATCTGATGAAGGAGCAGTGCTCTGAAAGCTTGTGATTCCAAATAAACCTGTTGGACTTTAATCTGGTGTTGTGAGACTACTTACTGTGCCCACCCCAGTCCAATGCCGCTATCTCCACATCATTGTTAGGACATTACACCCTCCCCAAACATCCTGCCCTATCCCTCACTGAACAGCTTACTCTCTCCTGTCCAACTTTACTTGGTCACTGCCTCACCCTTCCCACTCTGAACACCTATCTTCCTCACTCCTTTGGTCATTCTCCTCTCCCACCAGTCAGCCTGAAACAAATGCTCGCATTTACAGACTCTCCTGAAACAGACAATGTCGTCACAAATCACTGTTGTCCATGGAAGAGGTCAGGCTTGCCATGCATTCACCTCTTATATGCAGTTGTAAAAGTGAATGCTCTAATTTCTTCTTGACCTGTTAGTGAGCATGCATGACATGCGAATTCATGCAAAAAGGACTCTCAACTTTGTTCATTGGGTAGCTCGACCTCACTTTAAACTGTCTCTAAATTCCCCAGAACAGATTTGCTAAAGTTCATTGGCCAGATAAGCAACGAGTTTTGAGCCTTTCCTGATCTTATTACCTCCTAAACCTCACACTTTATTGCTCTGATTCTGAATTACTACATGTCTCTGTGCCACTCCGCCTTTGGGAACTGATGTTTCAGGATTATATCTGTTGCTGTTTGCACCTCTCTCCTCTAACCAATCTGCCTGACTGTCTCCCTCCCTCCCTTCAAAAGCAAATCGTACATCTTTAATTACTTCCCTTAATCTTTCCTGCCTGTTGCTCAGTATTCTGCCCCCACCATGTGAAGTGCTCTGAGTGATTCTATTCTTTACCAAGCTTTATAAATGGAAGCTGTTGTTATTTAACCATTGATGTGAAGGTGTGTGAGTGCAGCCTGGGAAGGACTCCCTGCCTTATTTTCACTTTGCCTGCAAGAATTTCCAGCCTCCTGCTTATTGGCTCATCACAATGCTCAGTCCAAGATCAAAGACTCAGTGATGTTCAGATGTCAGGATTTGAACTTTCCCCCAACTCTTTGAACTTGTGTTCACAGGAAAAGGGGAGTTTCCAGAAGCGAACTGAGCATCTTACAATTCACACGCTGTGGCCTTGTTCAATTTATGAGCAGGAGAATGAACCAGAGTGGGAGCACTGATCAAGCATGATCTAACTGAATTGTGGAACAGGCTTGAGGGACTGAATGGTCTCCTTAGGGTTTTATGGATAAGATGCTAACTCACTCGAAATCCATTCACCTAGAGTTAAAATCGGGTGCTATCTTACAGTTACTTATGGTATTCTGCATTGGAGATCATGTGAGATGACCACCGAGTTCACCTTTTTACTTTAAAATGAGTAACAGAATCACAGATTTATTACAGTGCAGAAGGAGGCCATCCATTGTGTCTGCACCGACTCTCCAAATGAGCAATTCACCTCTCCCTCCTTCTGCAGGTAACTCTGCACTTTCGTCCTTCTCAGAAAACAATCCAATTCTCTTCAGAAAGCCTCAATAGAATCTACCTCCACCACACTCTCAGGCAGTGCACACTCCAGATCTGAGCCACTCAATATGTGAAGAGGTTTTTCCTCGTGTCGCCTTTGTGAATTACTTTAGATCCGTCTTCTCTCATTCTCGATCCCTTCACCAGTGTGAACAGTTTCTCCGCATCAACCCTGTTCAGACTCCTAATGATTTTCAGGACCTCAATCAAATCTCCTCTGAAGGAAGAGTCCCAGCTTCTCCAATCTATCTTCATAACTGAAGCTCCTCATCCCTGGAACCATTCTCATGATTTTTTTCTGCACTCTCTCAAATGCCTTCACATCCTTCCTCAAGTCAGAACAGTTTGCAGTACTTCAGCTGAGGCTGAGCTAGTGTCCGAGCCAATTGTAATTTTCTATGGTTCTATAAGTGCAGGTCAGTGGGACTAGGCATAAAATGGTTTGGCACAGACAAGAAGGGCCAAAAGGCCTGTTTCTGAGCTGTAATTTTCTATGGTTCTACAAGTTCAACATATCTCCTTGCGCTTGTTCTTCATGCCCTTGTTTATAAAGCCTAACATGAATATTTTGTGCTAAAATTGGCCGATTCAGGCAAAACAAAGCCAGATTTAATTACAAGCTAGCTAATCAGAATCATACTGGTGGAGATGGCGGCTTCGTGGCAATGTCACTGGACCAGTAACCCAGAGGCTCAAGCTAATCCTCTGGGGGCATGGTTTCAAATCCCACCACAGCATCTAGTGGAATTTGCATTCAATTAATATAGGCCAGAATTCTCCGGCCTGGCCTGCAGCTGGGATTCTCCAGTCCCGCTGCAGTGAATGGAGATTTGGCTGAGCGCCGAATTCTCCGTTCTCGCTAACAGTGGCACTGGAATGGGCGAGAACGAAGAATTCCAGCCATAATCTGGAATATTGAACTAGTCTCATAACAACTATCATCAATTGTCATAAAGCCCTATCTGAGTCACTAATGTCCTTTCGGGAAGGAAATCTGCTGTCCTTACCTGGTCTGGCCTGCATATGACCACAGCAATGTGGTTGACTCTTAAATGCCCTCTGAAATGGTCTAGTAAGGCAATCAATTCAAAGGCAATTAGGGATAGGCAACAGATGTTGGCCCACCAGTGACACCCTTGTCCCATGAAAGAAAAATGGAAAAAAACATAACATACTGATATTGGAAACCAATGAAAGCAGAATTGGTCTACAGGTGGTACATTCTTCAGAGTGCTTTGCTTACAAAAGTGGATTATTTGCAAGACATTTAGATAAGACAGTCCATAAGCTTACCATGAGATCCTTGTCTGCAGCTATAGTAAACACTCTGTCCATGGTCTGAAGTCCTAGTGTCAATCCTGAGTACTGAATTGGAAAAGTAAATTAAAATTGTGCATTATCTCTGTGTCAAAATAAACCTCTCCTGCTACAGTGAATAAGATCCAGCTAGTAAATATCTTCCAATCACACCTTCCCCAATGTGTCATCTACCAGAGATAATTAAATTATTTCCCTCCTCAGGTGAATTTGTATCCATTAACGCTTCTAGAAAGATAGAGCCATAGAATCCCTACAGTGCAGAAGGGGGCCATTTGGCCCATTGAGTCCGCACCAACCATAGTCCCACCCTATTCCCATAACCCCACATATTTACCCTCCTAATCCCCCTGACACTAGGGTCAATTTATCATGGCCAATCCACCTAACCTGCACATCTTTGGACCGTGGGAGGAAACCGGAGCATCCAGGGGAAACCCACGCAGACACGGGAAGAATGTGCAGACTCTACACAGACAGTGACCCAAGGCCGGAATTGAACCCGGGTCCCTGGCGCTATGAGGCAGCAGTGCTAACCACTGTGCTACTGTGCCGCCCCTAGATCTAAAATATCTAGTATTTAGCTCCTGAATACAAACAATAAGGGAAGCTGCTTAATTCTCATTGAAAATGTGAATGAGTCAGGATAATTTAATATCCTGTTGACTTCCCTGACCCAAAAATAAAGTTAGGCAAAGCTAATTTTTAATTTATATTTATTGGTGTCTAAAGTCATAAAAATCATTGAACAGTACAGCACAGAGAGAGACTACACGACCCTTGATTCTGCACTGGCTATTCCACCCAATCAGATGGTGCATTCCAAATCCTAAACACTTGTTGCATGAAAAAGCTTTTCTTTATTTCACTCCTGATTTTCACCTTAAATCAGTTTAACACCGAGTTCACCACCTTAGCGAAAACTAGAGCATTGTGAGGAAGAATATTGTCACAGTTATAATCGTGTTCTTTGGTTAGTGATCTGTCAGCCATTGGAAACAATGTCGCCTTATTTACTCTTATCTGAACCCTTCACAATTTTAAACGCCTCTATCAAATCTTCTCAAAGCCTTCTCTGCTCTAAGGAGAACAATCTGAGCTTCTCCAGCCTCTCCACGTAACTGTAATCCCCTATCCTCAGAAACATCCTAGTAAAGTTTATCTGGATTATCCTCGAAAGTTTTTACATTCTTCCTGAAACGCGGTACCCAAAATTGGGCATAATACTTCAGTTGTGGTTGAACGAGTGTTTGATATAGGTTCAGCATAATCTTCTGGATTTTGTAACATACGCCTCTGTTTATAAAGCTTAGGATCCCAGATGCTTTATTAACAGCCTCGCTAATTTGTCTTGTCATCTTCAAAGATTTGTGCACCAACACACTCAATTCTCTCTGTTTTTAACACCCCCTTTAAAACTGTGTTAAAACTGTACTGTTTAGTAGGCATTGTCTTGCCTCATTCTTCTTCCCAAAGCATATCACCTCCAACCTTTCCGCATTGAATTCCATCTGCCATCCATTCCACTGTATCCTCTTGAAGTCACAAGATTCAAATTTTATTTTTATTCGTCAAAGAGATGTTGTCATCACTGGCAAGGCCCGCATTTGTTACCCTTCCCTAATTATCCTTCAACTGAGAGGCTCCCTCGGCCATTTCAGAGGGGCAACGAGAGTCAACCACATTGCTGTGGGTCAGAAGTCACATGTAGGCCAGATTGCGCAAGGATGGCAGAATTCATTCCCTAAAGGGCCCGAGTGAACCAGAAGGGTTTTTAATGACAATTGATGATAATTACACGGTCACCATTACTGAGACTGGCTTTCAATTCCAGATTTTATCAATTGAACTTAAATTCCACCAGCTATTGTAGTGATTTGAATCTAGTCCCCCAATACATCAGCTTGGGCCTCCACGTTACTCGCCTGGTTTCATCGCCAGCACGTCATCATCTACTCCAAATAAAAACCTTAATACAGAAATGTTCTCAGCTTAAATCAGGATTGATACACTATCAATCGAGCCGAGACGAGTTGAGAGCAAGACAAACAGGCTTTTATTGGCAAGAACTTGGAGCCATCCCTGTCGGTGATCTGGTCTGAACTGAGAGCAAGGGGGGTGGATCCACTGCCTTTATACCCAGACCAGGGGGAGGAGACTTGGGCGGAACCAACAGGGATGTGCCACATATACAGGTAATGAGAAATACTAACTACAGTGGTTAACCACCACAGATAACAGTGGTTTACCACAAGGATAAAACTTATACTTTGAACATAGCGAGACTCACTGTTGCATAATACTAACTGCAGTGAACTGGGATACTAGGCTAGGGGATAGATCAATAGAGAAACACTTTCAATCATTGAAGGGGAGATTTCAGAACTCTCAGAATAATTATCTTCCTACTATCATAGAACCATAGAACCATAGAAAATTACAGCTCAGAAACAGGCCTTTTGGCCCTTCTTGTCTGTGTCGAACCATTTTTTGCCTAGTCCCACTGACCTGCACTTGGACCATATCCCTCCACACCCCTCTCATCCATGAACCCGTCCAAGTTTTTCTTAAATGTTAAAAGTGGTAAAGCATTTACCACTTTATCCGGCAGCTCATTCCACACTCCCACCACTCTCTGCGTGAAGAAGCCCCCCCTAATATTCCCTTTAAACTTTTCTCCTTTCACCCTTAACCCATGCCCTCTGGTTTTTTTCTCCCCTTGCCTCAGCGGAAAAAGCCTGCTTGCATTCACTCTATCCATACCCATCAAAATCTTATACACCTCTATCAAATCTCCCCTCAATCTTCTACGCTCCAGGGAATAAAGTCCCAACCTATTCAATCTCTCTCTGTAACTCAGCTTCTCAAGTCCCGGCAACATCCTTGTGAACCTTCTCTGCACTCTTTCAACCTTATTTACATCCTTCCTGTAATTAGGTGACCAAAACTGTACACAATACTCCAAATTCGGCCTCACCAATGCCTTATATAACCTTACCATAACACACCAACTTTTATACTCGATACTTCGATTTATAAAGGCCAATGTACCAAAGGCACTCTTTACGACCCTATCCACCTGTGACGTCACTTTTAGGGAATTCTGTACCTGTATTCCCAGATCCCTCTGTTCAACTGCACTCTTCAGAGTCCTACCATTTACCCTGTACGTTCTACTTTGGTTTGTCCTTCCAATGTGCAATATCTCACACTTGTCTGCGTTAAATTCCATTTGCCATTTTTCAGCCCATTTTTCTAGTTGGTCCAAATCCCTCTGCAAGCTTTGAAAACCTTCCTCACTGTCCACTACACCTCCAATCTTTGTATCATCAGCAAACTTGCTGATCCAATTTACCACATTATCATCCAGATCATTAATATAGATGACAAACAACAATGGACCCAACACCGATCCCTGCGGCACACCACTAGTCACAGGCCTCCACTCAGAGAAGCAATCCTCCACAACCACTCTCTGGCTTCTTCCATTGAGCCAGTGTCTAATCCAATGTACTACCTCCCCATGTATACCTAGCAACTGAACCTTCCTAATTAACCTCCCATGAGGGACCTTGTCAAAGGCCTTGCTGAAATCCAGGTAGACAACATCCACCGCCTTCCCTTCATCCACTTTCCTGGTAACCTCCTCGAAAAACTCTAATAGATTGGTCAACCATGACCTACCACGCACAAAGCCATGTTGACTCTCCCTAATAAGTCCCTGTCTATCTAAATATTTGTAGATCCTATCCCTTATCACACCTTCCAATAACTTGCCCACCACCGACGTCAAACTTACTGGCCTATAATTTCCAGGATTTCTTTTGGAACCTTTTTTAAACAACGGAACAACATGAGCCACCCTCCAATCATCCGGCACCTCCCCCGTGAATACTGACATTTTAAATATGTCTGCCAGGGTCCCTGCAAGTTCAACACTAGCTTCCCTCAAGGTCCGTGGGAATACCCTGTCCGGTCCTGGGGGTTTATCCACTCTGATTTGCCTCAAGACAGCGAGCACCGCCTCCCCTTTAATCTGTAAAGGTTCCATGACCTCCCTACCTGTTTGCCCTATTTCCGTAGACTCCATGCCCGTTTCCTCAGTAAATATGGATGCAAAAAAACCATTTAGTATCTCCCCCATCTCTTTTGGTTCCATACACAGTCTACCACTCTGGTCTTCAAGAGGACCAATTTTATCCCTCACTATCCTTTTGCTCCTAACATACCTATAGAAGCTCTTTGGATTTTCCTTCACTCTGTCTGCCAAAGCAACCTCATGTCTTCTTTTAGCCCTCCTGATTTCCCTCTTAAGTAGCTTCTTGCACTTTTTATACTCCTCGAGCATCTGATCTGTTCCTTGCTGCCTGTACATTTCATACAACTCTCTCTTCCTCTTAATCAGTGTTACAATCTCCCTCGAGAACCAAGGTTCCTTATTCCTATGTACTTTGCCTTTAGTCCTGACAGGAACATACAAACTCTGCACTCTCAAAATTTCTCCTTTGAAGGCCTCCCACTTTCCATTTACATCCTTACCAGAGAACAGCCTGTGCCAATCCACACTTCCCAGATCCACACTTCTCAGATCAAGAAAAATTCTAAGGGGAGGATCCACCATCCATGATTCAGTAAAGAAGTTAAAGAAAGCATCAAACTTAAGGAAAAAGCAGAAAGCTATGCAAAGGCGAGTGGCAAGTCAGGTGATTGGTCAGAATATAAAGAAAAGCAGAGAATGACTAAAAGATTAACCAGGAGAAAGAAATTAGAGTATGAGAGGAAGCTAGAAATGTAAAAATGGATAGTAAGAGTTTCTAGAGGTGTTTAAAAACAAAGAGTAAGTAAATTGACGGTTGGTCCGCTAGAGAATGACAATGGAGAGTTAAAAGGGAAATGGCAGATGAAATATTTTGCTTCTGTCTTCACTATAGAGGATACAATAATCATTCCAGTAATAGCTGTAAATCGGGAGGTGGAAGCGAGAGGGGAACTTGGTGAAATTACAATCTCTAGGGAAGCTGTACTAAGCAAACTGATGGAGCTGCGGGCTAACAAATCTCCGGGTCCTGATGGACTTCATCCTCGGGTCTTAAAAGAGGCGTCTAATGAGGTAGTAGTTACTTTGGTGTTAATTTTCCAAAATTTGCTAAATTCTGAAAAGGCTCCATCACACTGGAAAGTAGCAAATATAACCCCTCTATTTAAGACGGGAGGGAGGCAGAAAGCAGGAAACTATCGGCCTGTTAGCTTGAGGAAGGTGTTGAATTGATCATTATGAAGGTTATAGCTGGGCACTTGGAGAAACCCAAGGTAATCGGGAAGAGTCAGCATGGTTTTGTGAAAGGGAAATATTTAGCCAATTTATTGGAGTTATTTGAAGGAGTAACATGTGCTGTGGATAAAGGGAATCTGTAAACCTAACTGTACTTGGCATTTTATAAGGTGCCACAGAAAAGATTATTGCACAAAGTAGGAGCTCAGGGTGTAGGAGTTGGCAAATCAGCATGGATAGGAGGTTGACTGGCTGGCAGAAAACAGAATGCATAAATCTGATTGGCAGAATGTGGCAAGTGGGTCCCTCAGGGGTTTGTGCTGAGGCCTCAACATTTTACAGTTTATATCAATGTCTTAAATGAGGGGAGTGAAGGCATGGTAGCTAAATTTGCAGATAATATAAAGATAGGTAGGAAAGTATGTTGTGAGGAGGACATAAGTAGGTTGCAAATGGGTATAGATAGGTTGAGTGAGTGAACAAAAATCTGACAGATGGAGTGTAATGTGAGAAAATGTGAAGTTGTTGACTTTGACAGGGAGGATACAAAAGCAGAGTGTTACATAAACAGAGAACAACTGCAGAAGTATCTAAGTGTTATCCTACACGAGGCACAAAGAGTTAGAATGCAGAAGGCTAATGGAATGCTATAATTTATTATGAAAGGAATTGAACATAAAAGTAAGGATGTAGTGCCTCAGTTGTATTGGGCATTAGTGAGATCCCATCTCGAATGCTCTGTGCAGTTTTGTCCTCAATTACTGAAGGAGATAAACGCATTAGAGGTGGTTCAGAGGAGGTTTACTAGATTGATACCTGGAATGAGTGGGTTGTTATTAGAGGAAAGGTTATACAGACTGGGCTTGTTTCCACTAGAGTTTACAAAGTGAAGGAGTGACTTTATTGAAGTATATAAGATGCTGAACATTATTGACAAAGTTTTAAGTTTATTTATTAGTGTCACAAGTAGGCTTACATTAACACTGCAATGAAGTTACTGTGAAAATCCCCTAGTCGCCACACTCCGGCACCTGTTCGGGTACACTGAGGGAGTATTTAGCGTGGCCAATGCACCTAACCAGCACGTCTTTCGGACTGTGCGAAGAAACCAGAACACCCGGAGGAAACCCATGCAGACACGGGGAGAACGTGCAGACTCCGCACAGACAGTGACCCAAGCTGGGAATTGAACCCGGGTCCCTGGTGCTGTGAGGCAGCAGTGCTAACCACTGTACCACCGTGCTGCGTGGACGTGGAAAGGATGTTTCCTCTTGTGGGTAAGTCCAGAACTAGGGGATACTGTATTAAATTGGGGGTCACTCTTTTAGGACAGAGATTCGGAGAAATGTTTTCTCTCAGAGGACTGTGCGGCTTTGGAACTGTCAGCTTCAGAAGGCGGTGGAAATGGGGTCATTCAATATTTTTAAGGCAGAGGTAGATAGATTCTTGTTAGACAAGGGAATCGAAGATTATCAGGGATAGATAGGAATGTGAAATTTGAAACACAAACATATGTTATTGAATGGCAGGGCAGGTTTGAGGGGCCGATGGCCTATTTCAGCTCCAAGTTCGTATACACTGCTGAACAACTCTGCGATGAAGCACCAGCATATTTACTGATAATCTTCAAAAGGGATGTTAAACAGTTGACAACCCCTTTTCTTGTCTGGATGGAGAATGGACAGAAACGGAAAGTCTCGGCAGGAGGCAACAAGACATTGACCCAAAGCTTGCAGCTTAATTCCAGCTCCTGGATTGCTTGTCAAATCCCATTGAAATTTTCATCTGGCTGGAGTTTATCCCAGACAGGTTCCACCCGGATTATACCAGATGTTGGACAGTGAACCAGGTGCTGAACGGTGAACCAGGTGTTGAACAGTGAACCAGGTGCTGAACGGTGAACCAGGTGCTGAACGGTGAACCAGGTGTTGAACAGTGAACCAGGTGCTGAACGGTGAACCAGGTGTTGAACGGTGAACCAGGTGTTGAACGGTGAACCAGGTGTTGAACGGTGAACCAGGTGTTGAACGGTGAACCAGGTGTTGAACGGTGAACCAGGAGCTGAACGATGAACCAGGTGTCCTTAAAGGAATTGCAGGCAGTTAATTACAAATCAGCCCCAGAAGTTTTTAATTATTTTTTGTGGGAATTCTTCTCCTGACCTGCCAAAAAAATGCTACTTTTCTGCCACCCTGTCCAGTGTTCCCCAACACCTTTGCCTGCCTCGTTCCCTTTTCCTACCCGACCTATCATTCAGCTCAGCTTGGGCTGAGACTGTTGCCTTTCCTCCCAGGAGCTGCAGTTTTTGTCGAAGGCTGGGATGTTACTGAGGCTTGGACAGTCAAATGATTCCAGTCTGATGTCAGCACAGTCAGGCAGATACCTGCTATAGGAGATCTTTAAAAATCACCTCATTTACACATTAAAACCCTGGATCTGCCAACATTACAGTAGCATGTGAATATCTTTACACTGCAAATTGTTCCTCTCACCATCCTGATTTGGAAATATATCACTATTCCTTCAGCGTCACTGGGTCCAAATCCTGAAACTCCCTCCCTAACAGCACTGTGGGTGTACCTACACCACACAGACTGCAGCGGTTCAAGAAGGCAGCTCACCACCACCTTCTGAAGGATAATTTGAGATTGGCAATAGATGCTGGCACAGCCAGTGCCACCCACACGCAGAGGAATGTTTTAAAAATCCCCATTCTGTGCTGCAGAGTGTAATGTGATATTGGATTTTATTTTTAATATTGAGGTGTTGATAAGGATAAACTCTGGGTGGAAACGAATCAGCAGATTTTTCTCTGCCATTAGGATTTGCCGACACAAGAGTGAATCATTTGCTATGAAGCAAAAACAACAACAACTTGTATTTATTTTGGATCATTACTGGATAGAACATGCCATGGTGCATCAGAGGAGCATTATAAATGCAGATTCGGCACCAAGCCACATCAAGTGATATTTAGACAGACGATCAAAGTTTGGTCAGAGAAATTACCTTTGAAAAATCTCTTAAAGGAGTAAAGAAAGATGGAAAGGCAGAGAGATTTAGGAAGGAATTCCAGAGCTTAGGGCCCAGATAATGGCCGATAACGGTGGGGCAATTAAAATTGAAATATACAAGAGGCCAGAATTAGATGTGCACAGATATCTCGGAGGGTTGGGGGATGCAGAGATGAGGCTGGAGGGGGCGTGCACGGAAATGTTCGAGAGCAGGGATGAGAATTTTAAACTCGAGGTTTTGTGCGAGTGTGAGCCAGTGTCGGTCAGCAAGCACAAGCTTAATGGGTGAATGGGATTTGGTGCAAGGAGGCAAGTGGGCAGCAGAGCTTTAGCTGATTTAAAGTTACAAAGGGTAAGACGTGGGTAAGTGCATTGGAAGAGTTAAGTCCAGAAGTAATAAGGCCAAGATAAGGATTTCAGCAGCAAAGAAGCTGAGTCAGGAACAAAGTTGGACATTGTTTCAGTGATGGGAAAAGGCAGTCTTAGTGTTGATACAAATATGTGATCCTAAACTCGTGCTGGGGGTCAGTGTTTGTGAAGGGATTGGTTTAGTTTCTGACTGTTAGACAGGAAGAGGGATGGAGTGAGTGACATTGCAGACATTTGGAGCGTCTGTTCAGGTTCCTTAAAAATGCAAATTCTTTCGACAGAAATCCAGCCGGAATATTATCAAATTATCAGAGAAAAATAGACCCTCTACTCTACAAAGGGGAGGCTGAATTTACTGTGAAATCTACATGTATCGAGACAGCAAAAACATCCACAAGCCTGTTATCAGAAACAGACTGGCCACATTTGCTGCTTGATATTTTAAGTCTGGCTGAGTGTTGTACCTTTTTGCATGTAGATCACTGTAGCTGCCTTTACTCCACAATGACCAATCGCAGAGAAAACATTGCCTGAAAAGTCAATGTGTGCGGTTCAGAGTGAAGGGAATGGTACTGTGGGAGACATATCAATATCTCCTGTACACACACACATAATTATTCACAGACACAGGTTATGTCGACATCATTCACAGGCACAGGTTTGCTGTGTGGTTTTTTTCTGATAATTTTTCTGATAATTTCTCAACAAACATCTTCAGGAATTAAACAGCAATGTTCCACAGCATTTTAAAAAACTGTTCAGTGTACAGGATTTTCAATAAGGGCAGAAAAACAGGATTTCCTGATGGGGGAGGGGGTTTTGCTCTTGTCAGAAGCGGCATCTCCTTCATTAGAGTTTAATTAAAATCCTTATAATTATCTGCTCTACAAATTCTTTCCTGTGAGTGGTTGCATTTATGTTTATCTAGTTGTTGTGCAGGTACAATGGACCAAGGATATTAACTCTTAATGTACTAGTTATCACGGCATCTTTCAATTATACACAGCACAGAACCAATATGTATTTTCAATTTGGAAGCTTTATACGAAAGTATAACATTTTCGAAAGAACTTTTCACAATATCCTGTCAAATAAAACACACACGAAATGAATTAAATCCCATGCAATAATTCGATGCTGAATACAGCAGCACATGAGCCTTGCTGATCTTGAAAGGGTCTGTGTGGTTGGAATTTTTGAATATTGCTTTCAAATATTGTTAAAGGGGAAAATATCCATTTCAAATTCTCCTACAAATGAAGAATATCCAGGAATTTTGCAAGGGAGAAGCTCAGGTGGAAACATATCTTGGTTTTCTTGCATACTTCATTGGCAATTCATTGCCAAGTTCCCCTCCCCCAACCTTCCTCCATATCTTCCATTCCCCATCCCCCACTCTCTGGGGATTACAAAGAGCGAGTGCATAATAGCTTTGTATTCAACTGAACACAGCAAAAGATTTAACTGATCCATGGTTTGGGGGTTGGGGGTGGTCACTGGACCTAAACTGGCGAGAGTACATCCGTACAGAATGACTGAATTTATCTACGTCACAGTTTACTGAAAAAATTGTTAAAAAAGCGTAACGCCTGACACAAAACATTTCAAATTGCATCCACTAAGCATGTTCATACATTGCATGGTTATTTGCATTAGCCTGCTGTTCTCTAATGTTAATTTGCACAATTGCAAAGGGTTTCTTTTCACTTCTGGGATGTGGATTAGAATCTAGTCTCAACACGAAGGATGAAAGTATCCTTCCCAATTCCGTTCCAGAGGATCCTGCAGACAATCATTTCACATCAGCTCAACGTGAAGAGGCCACAAGGAGAGCGAATGGTGATTGGAAACATCACAGACATGGAGTGAAATGGCCGGTGTAAGCTTGGGGCTGAGGTGCATTAATGGAACAGTTCAGACAAAGTCTTAGCAATGCCTCTGGTCTGGAAACCTGAGAGGATTGGCTGGGGGTGGGGGGAACATTACATCCCCACAATTGTCAGAGTGAATTTTCAAAGCGGTTGATGAGATGGACCCTCGTCTCTTGTTCCTGCTACATAAGCTTTTCATTTTCTTCCTGTCAACTGTTTATCACATTTTCCTGCAGATTTTGCATTTGGAATAAATAATTTATTAACACTTTGAGGACTGGATTTTTTTGCAGCTTTGGAAGTGTGTACATTATCAATAACAGCAATAAAAATCTGAAATTATATTATGTTAATCTTCCTCCTTTAAGACATGATTTTAAACTTACCTCTTTGACCAAGCTTTTAATTTTTAATCACATGTCCTGTTATCTCCCTATGTGGTTCAGTGTCAAATCTTGTTTGATAACATAGCGCTTCACAGAAAAGTTAAGTAATTCGTTAAAGGTGCCATGTAAATGCAAGTTGCACTTGAGTCAGCTGGGATTTCTTTCCAATAGAATGAGCCCCTCTCTGGATCAAAATGATTCAAAATGACCTGCAAGTGTTTTGAGTTTTATTTTTGGATGCTATCCATAAAGAGGCGAATTACTAATAAAGTCCAATTACTTTAGAAAGTTGCAATAAATTTAACAAATATATTTCCAGTTTAAGTGAATCCTGGGGTAAAAGGGGCAGCCGTGACTCCAACATAATGGGGTAGATTTTTATTTCAATTGGAAGAAATGTAAAATGTGTTGCTGACTCCCTATCAACATTCTATACCACAGCACAAGGACACCAGCAAGCATTTTGTAGCCGTGAATATAAGAACATAAGAACTGGGAGCAGGAGTAGGCCATTTGGCCCCTCGAGCCTGCTCCGCCATTCAGTAAGATCATGGCTGGTCTTTTTATGGACTCAGCTCCACTTACCCGCCCGCTCACCATAACCCTTAATTCCTTTACTGTTCAAAAATGTATCTCTCCTTGCCTTAAAAACATTCAATGAGGTAGCCTCAACTGCTTCACTGGGCAGGGAATTCCACAGATTCACAACCCTTTGGGTGAAGAAGTTCTCCTCAACTCAGTCCTAAATCTGCTCCCCCTTATTTTGAGGTCATGCCCCCTAGTTCTAGTTTCACCCGCCTTTGGAAACAACTTCCCTGCTTCTATCTTATCTATTCCCTTCATAATCTTATATTTTTCTATAAGATCTCCCCTCATTCTTCTGAATTCCAATGAGTGTGGTCCCAGTCTACTCAGTCTCTCCTCATAAGCCAACCCTCTCAACTCCGGAATCAACCCAGTGAATCTCCTCTGCACCCCCTCCAGTGCCAGTATATCCTTTCTCAATTAAGGAGACCAAAACTGTACACAGTAAACTGTACACAATATGAGTGTGCATATTGTGTACTTGCGGCCAGCTCACCAACATCCCCTCAGTCAGACTTTCCAATGGAAATGTAGGTATTTGAAATCTGGCAATTCCTCCTCCCCAGGCGTCAGGGTCTCAGTGCTGAGACATTTTAGCAGAGTGGCCAATGCTTCTTGTTGCTTGGGGCCAGATAGGCTGCTTAGTACACAGGAGGCAAATGTTACTCATTCTTGAGGATTTTTAAAAGGTACGTTGTGATTTATTTATTTATGGTGTAGCTGCAGAACGGTTTCCATCTTGTAACAAAAGTAAGGTAAGTTTCAGATTGACCTTCACTTTAATCTCAGTGAATATTCGTTACTCACAGAGATAAAATTTCCACCACTGCTGTCTAAGTTGATGCCTCACAGAATGAGTGCAATGTGATATTTAGCACAATTTCTGCTGCAGATTCATGTTTTATTTGTTACATCTTGTGTATCTCTGGGATCCTACAAAATTGCATTTTCTAAACAAAAAGCACGGAGAGAAAATTCCGGAACAAACCGGGGAAGGAGATTAGATCCACTTCACTCCACTGACAGGCAAATCCATTTCCTGGCAGTTTTGTGTTAGCTGCTTCACAGGCTGAGTCATTGAGAGTTTAGGGGTAAGGTGAAAATCTTCACAGCTGTTTAAAATTCTTGTCTGTGTTCAGCCGAGTGAAGCTGTCTGCCCACGATTTGGAATATAGAACCAGAGAGCGGAATTTTACACCCAGTCGTGGGGCAAGATTCAAATGTCCATTGACCTCAGTGGGACTGGAAAATCCCACAGGCTGGAGGGCCTGTACAATTCCGCTCATTGTATTTTCCAGCATGGAAGACCAATCAGCCCTTCATATTGGTGTCAACTTTCTGGAAGATCCATCCACTTAGGTGCATTTTCTTGTATTTTCCCCATAATAACAGCACTCTGGATGTACCTATGCCGCTGTGGGTGTGCCTACACCACATGGATGCAGCGGTTCAAGAAGGCAGCTCACCACCACCTTCTCAAGAGCAACTAGGGATGGACAATAAATACTGACCAGCCAGGCGACACCCACAACCCATAAATGAATCAATAAAAAAACTGTCTCAAATTTTTCTTTTTCAAATATTTATGAACTTTTCCCTTCCTCTCTATACAACATAATGTTTCTATCACTGTTTCTGCGAAGATGTTTACATTGTCACGTTTAGCAAAAGAAAAGACTTCTCACTTCTTGCTCTGTTCTATTAATGATGCTTTTTGATTACCAATTCATTCACCAATGAAAATAATATTTACCTATTTACTTTCATAACTCTGAATATCTCTATCCGTTTTCCTCCACACAATATTTCCTTTCCTCCTAAAATCATGTTAAAGAGTTTATTCACCTGTTTATGGAAGACTTGAGCTTTGGGTGACATTGTTTACTTGGTCTTAAAAAACGAGGATTCACATGTTCACTGAAAAATCCAATGAAACATACCGTGTGCTATGGGTCCTCACATAGTGTGCTTACCCCAGTCCAACGCCGGCATCTCCACATCATCCTCACATACTCACCAGGCATTGCAATCCTGACTGATTTGGACCTTTCTTCTCAGACTGGAGAAATATTCCAAGGGGGAATTTTATGGTGGGAATGAGATTTGATTGTTTTTTATTCTTTCACTGGATTTGAACATCAGTGACAAGGCCAGCAGTTACTGCTCAGCCTCAATTGTTCTTGAGAAGGTGGAGGCAAGCTACCCTCTGGAATACAACTGAATGACTTGCAAGGCCATTTCAAAGTTAACCACGTTGTTGTGGGTCTGGAGTCACATATGGAGCAGGCTGGAGTGTGGAAATTAAGTTGTCATCCCAACTATGGCCAAATATTTAATTTACTTTGTTTTGCAAGGTTCAAGATGCTCACTTCAAATAAAACACCATGGAGTTGCTGGAACTTGTGAAACTATAGTTTAAAGCAGTTCAAAACTGTAGATGCTGGTAGGGAAAAATTAAGTTACAACAATTGTGGAAATTAAGTTATGATAAACAACTCTGTCAAGTGATGGAAAATGTTTATTAGCCAAACAAGGCCTTCAGTGAGGTCAACGCTTGTACACATAGGATAAGAGACTAATCTAACCTTGCGTCAGTTTCATTAACACTGCATTTCAGGCCTTGACCACAGGATGAAAACAAAGACAAGTTACCATGACAAATACCAAAAAACAAGATATGGTGGCATCTTAAGCTAACAAAGGAGATGGTTTTCTATTGGATAAGAAAGGGCACAAAGCTATGCTATGATTGGTGGACTATGTATGTAAATGAAGGATTAGGAAGTTGCTCATTTCTCATTTCCTGTAATTACCTCTAACTGCTAAGTATCTGTATGAATCGAGAGAACACCATAGTGAAAGTCATTGCGTCTGTTCTTCCTCCTCGCAGGTAATAAAAGCTTATAAGATTTGAGTACTCACCGTGCATTATTTGGATTAATCCTCGACAGGGGCAGGATGGGAGATTTCCTTCTCTTTGGCCATTATAAATTAGATGGATTTATTGGACAATCCATTAGTTTCATGAACACCATCAGATACCAGCTTTTTATTCCAGATTTATTTAATTAATTGAATTTAAGATCTCCAGCTGTTGTGTTGGAGTTTGAAGCAGTGTCTCCAGCTCACTAATATAGTCCAGCAATATCTCCACAATGCCACCGTACTCTCACATGCACCTGTTAACGAGTTATTTTCTTTCTAATTGACATGAAGGATGATTTCTCCATTATCGGTCACCTGCTTTGTGACACTGAGTAGCCATTATTCACGTGTGATCTTGACTGAGTGCTGGCAGTCTGTTTCATGTTGGCCTGTCACAGCTGAGTCCAATCTTAGATTTTACCTGAAATCTGTATTTCCAGGAGAGCGATAAGCGATCAGGAGTGGGAGCAGTGGCTGCTTTACCCACCAGAACCCAAAGTGTTCAGCAACAACTGACTCCTGCATCTCCTGAGTTTAGGAAGCTAAATCAAGCAGAGACTGGGCATCAAACACTCCTGGATTGTGTAGCTTTGCTCCCTGTCCATTTTTCACACCTTTAAGAAGATTGAATGGAAATCCCTAGAGGGGTCTTTTGAATTTTAATGATTCTCCAAAGCCTGCTCTAGATATATGAGCCTGAAGAGGTTTTAACTAACACAGAAAAGTGCCATATTGTCTGCCCATACTTCCATTTTGAAAAATGTGTTTAAACTCAATGTGAAGGTTTGCAAATGGAAACATACCTTCACAGCAGTTATCTGTAAAATCTGTAATATCTGAATTGCACACTCATGACGCCCTGAAAAGCGTTTGGATTTGCTGAGTTGATTTACATACGCGAGTCTCAATGATCTTAGGCCGTAGTCAGTGCCATGTCTGTACAAATACACACTTCATTTTTTTTTTTGCTGTGTATTTCTAACCTGCCTAAAACTCTGTCTCAATTCTTCTGCTGTGGCTGGAGTACTTTCTGCTGAGAACAAAACTGTAGTTTATGGTTCTGTTTACTATTCTTGGAGCTGGTTTTAGTTTCTGGGATTAGACCAATGTCCGATCTACTGTGTGGCTATCACAGTAAGGTGAACATTGGCACCCCTCCCTCCCTGCACCCCCCCCCAACTCCGCCACATCCGTCTACTGTCACCTTCCCCACACCACCCCCCCCCACCCACCCCCCCCCCCCCACTCTCCCAACGCCCCCTGTTACCCAGTTCAGTCCCTTAACTGTGTCCTCATGTGAATTATTAAAACTAGGGTTTAGAGATGAAAAATCAAAGGCCTGCTGTCTGCATCTGGATATGAGTTCCATTTCCTGAAGTGTGTGGCTAAATGACAGTTATAACAACTGGCAAACTGGAATATTTGTTTAATTAGGTGCAATCTGAAACTCACTGTAAAAATGAACGAGCTTTGTTTGATCACAGTTCCAACTCTTGCTCCTTGGGGAACCGCAGATGTTTGAAGCACAGAGCAAGCCATTTTGCCCATCTTTGCTAGAATGTTTGTGCATATTCCTCTGATTCAAATGTGTTTTCACCTTTTCCTTAAAAGATGTGTTGGACTCAACCATTCCCTGTAGCAAATCACTCCATCATCCAACAACTCTCTGAAGAATGGAATTTTTTCCTCATCTTTCATCTCACTTTCTCAGTGATAACATCATCACTGAGTCTTCAGAGGAAATACCTTCCACTTGGGAGAGGGGGGGGAGTTCTTTCTTTCTCTCTTTCTCTCTTGAAAGCAGCATTTCCTCAATAACACATTGTTCCACAGGGATTCTGCTTTTCTCAGAATCTTATAGGACAGAGGAGGCCATTCAGCCTGATGCATCTGTGCTAGCTCCTTTGAAAGAGCTATCCATTACAGACCAGCCTGCTCCCCATTACTGCAAATCAGTCCTCCTCTAGTATATGTCTAATTGCCGATGTAAGTTCCAATAGAATTGCTTCCTCGGAAGTAAAAGCATTTTTCACACCTTTAAGAAGATTGAATAGAAATCTCTAGTGGGGTCTTTTGAATTCTAATGACTCTCCGAAGCCTGCTCAAGATATATGAGCCTGAAGAGGTTTTAACTAACACAGAAAAGTGCCAGTTGTCTGCCCATACTTCCATTTTGAAAAATGTGTTTAAACTCAATGTGAAAGTTTGCAAATGGAAACATACCTTCACAGCAGTTATCTGTAAAATCTGTAATATCCGAATTGCACACTCGTGATGCCCTGGTTGTTCTTTCACTGGTGATTTTTAAATTGTGACTCCTGTGGAGATGCCGGCGTTGGACTGGGGTGAACACAGTAAGAGTTTTAACAACACCAGGTTAAAGTCCAACAGGTTTATTTGGTAGCAAATACCATTAGATGCTCATGGTATTTGCTACCAAATAAGCCTGTTGGACTTTAACCTGGTGTTGTTAAAAGTCTTACTGTATCAATCACTTGCCAGAGGGAACTTCCTACTTTCTCCATCCAAATCACTCCGAGTTTTGAAAACCTTGATCAGGTCACACCTTCCCAGCTTTAAACAGAACAATCTGAACTTCACCAATTCCTGGGATTATCCCGATAAACTTCATCCATGTCCTCTTTAAGGCCTTATATCCTTCCATTAGGCCAGACTTTCAAAGGGATGTGGGGTGGGGACCTGGTGCAGGTGGGAATTAAAAATCATGGAGGTTGTCTGGAGGTTGTCTTGAGATCCCAACACCTCCGGAAGGGTTTAGAATTTTGAAAGGGCCGGTGGGGGGGGGGGGGGGGGGGGGGAGCAGGAACATGGTCACTGCTGTTTGATGGCCTATTAAACTCATGAAGGAATTTGCTAAGATGCCTATCAGTTTGAGATTGGAATATATTAATGGCGCTGGTAGATCCCTTTACCTGTGGGGCTGACTGGCTCTGACATGAGAACTGCTTCTCCCCTTCTTGCCCAGGGCCACTTTACCCTATGTTCCACCTCGTCATGCTGCCTGTTCTTATCGGATTGCCCACAACATAGCTGCCATCTGCCTTTACTGCTGTCACCAGCCTGACGCAGTGGCCTAGTGGTACTGTCGCTAGACCATTAATCCAGAAACTCAACTAATGTTCTGGGGATCGAGTTCAAATCCCGCCCACGGCAGATGGTGGAATTGGAATTCAATAAAAAATATCTGGAATTAAGAATCTACTGATGACCATGAAACCATTGTCGATTGTCGGAAAAACCCATCTGGTTCACTAATCTCCTTTAGGGAAGGAAATCTGCCGTCCTTACCTGGTCTGGCCTACATGTGACTCCAGAGCCACAGCAATGCGGTTGAGGTTCAGCTACCCTCCGAGGGTAACTAGGATGGCCAGCTAGTGACCCCTATGTCCCACAAATGAATTTAAAAAGAGTCTCCTCACCTCCTGGAGACACTCAGAGCCTCGTTCACCTCCTGGCCAAATAGGCTATTTGTTTCTTAAAATAGTCCCACAAGAATAACTGTTCTGTTGCGAGGTGGGTACTCAGATTCATCCAGGTATTGGGTTCCCAATTCTGCATTGACACTTCGGCCCAATACTCTCGCTGATGCCTAACCACTGATTCATAAAGGTGTGACATGACTTCCTTGTTCCTGTATTCAATGCTCCTAATGACTTCACAATTAGTGGCATTATGTTCCATCATCCATGTGTCTGTCCAATTCACCGATCTGTCCATATTCTCCTGAAGTCTGCTACTTGCATGCTCATTATTTACCACATTGCCAAGTTTTATATCATCTGCAAACTTTGAAATTGTACTCGCTATGCAATAGGGTCATTTACATTTAACAAGGAAATCAAGGTCCTGAAACTAACCCTTAGAGTAGCCCTTTGCTTCACTCCAGAGAGAAAAAAACATATGGCCACCACTCTTCTGCACATAGAATCATAGAATGGAATAGAATCATAGAATGGAATAGAATCATAGAATACCTCCAGTGCAGAAGGAGGCCATTCGGCCCACCCAGGTCCTATCCCTGTAACCCCACACATATTTACCCTACTAATCCTCTGACATTCCCCTAATGCTAAGGGGCAATTTAGCATGGCCAATCAACTTAACCCACACATTTTTGGACTGTGGGAGGAAACCCACGCAGACACAGGGAGAACGTGCAAACTCCACACAGACAGTGACCCAAGCTGGGAATCGAACCTGGGTCCCTGACACTGTGAGGCAGCAGTGCTAACCACTGTGCTGCCCTTTCTGTCCCTTAGCCAATTATTTACTCAACATACGATGTCCATTTAATACCACGTGCCTCTGCTTTTGATGATGTCTGTTATGTCTATTCTCAAATGCTTCTTGAAAATCTAGATACACAGCAGCTCCTGCACTACCTTCATTAAGTGGCTGTTACATCATTAAAATCTCTAATCAGGTGAATCAGTCATCATTTGTCATTAACAAATCCACAATGACCGTTATTTATTAGCCAATAATTTTCAAATGAGGATTAATTTTGTCCCTGACAATGGTCTCTTCATCTGTGAATCTATCGGTAGTGCAATAGACTATCAACATCCTGGGAGTTACCATTAACCAAAAACTGAACTGGAGCATCCATATAAATACTGTGGCTACAAGAGCGGATCAGAAGCGAGGAATCCGATAGTGAGTGACTCACCTCCTGATTCCCCAAAGCCTGTCCACTATCTACAAGGCACAAGTCAGGAGTATGATGGAATACTCTCCACTTGCCTGATGAGTGCAACTCCAACAACATTCAAGAAGCTCAACACCATCTGGGACAAAGCAGCCCTGCTTGATTGGCACCCCATCCACCATCTTCAACATCTACTCCCTCCACTATTGACGCCCAGCGGCAGCAGTGTCCACAATCTACAAGATACGTTGCAACAAATCACCGAGGCTCCTTTGACAGCACCTTCCAAACCTGCAATCTCTACCATCTAGAAGGACAAGAGCAGCAGATACCTGGGAACACCACCACCTGGAAGTTCCCCAAGTCACTCACCATACTGACTTAGAAATATATCGCTGTTCCTTCACTGTCACTGAGTCAAAATCCTGGATCTCCCTCCCTCACAGCACTGTGGGTGTACCTACACCATGTGGACTGCAGCAGTTCAAGAAAGCGCTACATTCTCAAGGGCAATTGGGGATGCGCAATGAATGCTGGCCTAGCCAGCGACACTCCTGTCCCTTGAAAGAATAAAAAAAACCTATTACGCTGCACAAGACATCACAGCTGAATCTGATCATGATTCTGTCCTCAAGCATTATCCACATACACATGGTTCCCAGCAAACGCACTGCATTCCAGTCATTGCCCTTTGAAAGGGAGCAAGATATTGAATTGTGGAACTAATTCCTGAAATCTGGATACATTGTCAAACTGAAAATAATAATTAGGGTTACAGAATATATGATAGGATATATAGATTGTATTATAGAATACAATATAAAATATATACTGGAATATATGTGTTGCCAATTTGATCTATGGTGCCCTATTGGAAATAAAACAGGGTTTAATCTGTTTATTTTGAATAGGTTCAATCTTCCTCCTCTTTTTAGGAGAAAATATCATAAAAATGCATAAAGCATTAACCTGCCCTTATCAGAAATAATAGTATGTAAATGTGTTTGTGATGACGTAGTTAACATACCTTTGAAGTGACAGTCGGACTATTTAAGAGGAACTGGAATGTGAGCTTCACTATGCAATTCATCATGAGATCATGTTCAGCGCTTGCCAATGTTTAGAATTTGAGTAACAGACCATTCAGAGAAGAAAGGTCTCCTCCCTGTTAAATCCGGATCTAGGCTGAATTCATTGATCATATCTGGGGCACTGATAGAGGCACTAAAAACGGCCTCACAGATTCTCCAGGTTAGGAAGGGAAAAATGGAACCGATTGCCATAGCAACCCCTGCTGCACGTAACATGAAGAGAGGACTGGGTTTGTTTATGTTCTTGGGCAACATCAGATAGCTTCCTGACACTCACGGTTAAGCCTCAAACATTTGGTCATGGTGCCAGAGGGACTCTGTGCGAGAACACAGCCAGAAGGAGTAAATACCATCAGCAGAGACAAAAGAAGACAATTGATGAGGAGAGGTGATTTTTCTGTGCTGGTGTGAGGCTGCAAGAATTGAACCTTATAGCAAGCAGTGTCTGCAGTATGTGATGATGAAACTGGGACTTCATTTCAATGAGCTGCCAAGAATGGCACTGGTGGTGTCATAAACTGTCACAAAAAGACAAATTTCATATAATTTCTCAAGGCTGGGGTTCAAATGTTTCTTTTTAGCAGAAAGCTGACTTTCACTGTCATGTCATATTCAATTCTAATGGATGACTCCAACTTAAATCAGTTGAAGGCTGAAGGGAATCAAGTTCTTCAGCTTAATTTCTCGATACATATTGTCAAAGAAAAAATCTTTAGTTACTTATTTATTTTGTAAATTTATTTTTGTTTGATGCTTTTTAGCCCTCCCTCTCGTCAGTCTTTGAGCTGTCTAAATGGTAGAATTTATGGCCATTTATTCAGCCAATTCCTTTTAATTATACGCATGTTTTCGCTTTAGCAAAGTGTCACTGACTTTGTGTGATAATGTTGGTCGTGTCCATCCAATTGAGCAGCTGGGGGTGACCTAGATTGCTGAGTGCAATGAGCACATTACAGGTGAGATTTACACCAGTTCTGAAATCAAATCTCTGATGTATCACAGATAGGTGCGTCCAGGCCAATATCATTCAATCAAGTCAGATTAAAGACTGAAATTAACCCCATAGAAAATAGGCACAGGAGGAGGCCATTAGGACCGTTGAAGCCTGCACAGCCATTCATTATCATCGAGGCTGATTACCAGTCCAAAGATGTGTGGGTTAGGTGGATTGGCCATGCTAAATTGCCCCTTTGTGTCAGGGGGACTAGGTAGGGTAAATGCATGGGGTTATGGGAATAGGACCTGGGTGGGACTGTGGTCGGTGCAATCTCGATGGGCCGAATGGCCTCCTTCTGCACTGTAGGATTCTATGATTTTATGATTCTATGATTCTGGTCTTTCTTTCCCCCAGATTCTTTGATCCCTTTAGCCTCAAGATCTATATCTAACTCCTAATGGTTTGGTCGCAACTGCTTCTGTGGTAGCGAATTCCACAGGCTCACCACTCTCAGGGGTGAAGAAATTTCTCATCATCTGTCTTAAATGGTCTATCCCTTTTTCCTTAGACTGTGACGTCAGGTTCTGGACTCCCCCAACATCGGGAACATCCTTCCTGCATCTACCCTGTCTAGTCCTGTTAGAATTTAATATTTTAATTTAATGTTTTTTTAAAGATAACTCTGCCCTCTGCTCTGTATGACTCCATTGCTACACCAACTTGGTTGACTCTTATACGTCCTCTGACGGAATCTAGCAAAGCAATAAGTTTGCATCAAACTCTGAACAATTGGGGGTGACCAATAAATGTTAGCTTTTCCAGTAACGTCCACATTCTGAGAATGGGGAAAAAACATCAGCTTTCATTTTCCAAAGCACAGAAGGATTTGGGAACATTTTGGAGAACTGATCCATTTTCATACAGGGTTTTATTGAACTGTAGGATCTGGAACACACTGTTGATACAGGGAATAATATTCTTATTTAATTTAATAAGTTTCATTTTTTATGGTTAGGGAATTTATTTTTTTGACACTTTTGTGTTGAGTGATGACACTGGGGCAACCAAATGTTATCCTGATTGGCCAGTTTAAAAATAATAGTCAAGGTTTTAATTGCTTATTGTCAAGTGTTAATAATCACTGGCCAAGCAATTTAGAACCAATTAGACAGAACAGCTGTGAAAGTGCTTGTCTTGTGTCCCATTGGCCAATTGTACAGGATGCTTCCTGCTATCGTGTTAAACAATCTCGATAAAAATGTTTCTGATTTCATTTCTTTGAGTTAATAATCTCAGTAAGGAAGATAGTTGGAGGCCACCATAATTAGTCTCAGCATTACTCAGCTAAGAAGGGAAGATTTAGTCAAGATTCCTGCCTTTGATTGATACTGGAAAATAAACGTCAAGTGAAGACAGAATATGATTTACATGTGATGCCCTCTAAACTGAATAGATTGCTGCTTGCACTCACACAAGGAAACAATGGCTAATAAAAGCAAAATACTACAGAATTTGAAATTAAAACAGAAAATGCTAGATAAACTCAGCAGGTCTGGCAGCAACTGTGGAGAGAAACAGAGTTAACTGCTGGAATTTTACCGACACATGATGGGGGCAGGGCAGTGGACGTGGTATATATGGATTTTAGTAAGGCGTTTGATAAGGTTCACCATGGTAGGCTTCTGCAGAAAATGCAGATGTATGGGATTGGGGGTGATCTAGGAAATTGGATCAGGAATTGGCTAGCGGATAGGAAACAGAGGGTGGTGGTTGATAGTAAATATTCATCATGGAGTGCGGTTACAAGTGGTGTACCTCAGGGATCTGTTTTGGGGCCACTGCTGTTTGTAATATTTATTAATGATCTGGATGAGGGTATAGTTGGGTGGATTAGCAAATTTGCTGATGACACCAAAGTCGGTGGTGTGGTAGACAGTGAGGAAGGGTGTCGTAGTTTGCAGGAAGACTTAGACAGGTTGCAAAGTTGGGCCGAGAGGTGGCGGATGGAGTTTAATGCGGAGAAGTGTGAGGTAATTCACTTTGGTAGGAATAACAGATGTGTTGAGTATAGGGCTAACGGGAGGACTTTGAATAGTGTGGAGGAGCAGAGGGATCTAGGTATATGTGTGCATAGATCCCTGAAAGTTGGGAATCAAGTAGATAAGGTTGTTAAGAAGGCATATGGTGTCTTGGCGTTTATTGGTAGGGGGATTGAATTTAGGAGTCGTAGCGTTATGTTGCAACTGTACACAACTCTGGTGCGGCCGCACTTGGAGTACTGTGTGCAGTTCTGGTCCCCACATTACAGGAAGGATGTGGAGGCTTTGGAGAGGGTGCAGAGGAGGTTTACCAGGATGTTGCCTGGTATGGAGGGGAGATCCTATGAGGAGAGGCTGAGGGATTTGGGATTGTTTTCGCTGGAAAGGCGGCGGCTAAGAGGGGATCTTATTGAAACATATAAGATGATTAGAGGTTTAGATAGGGTGGATAGTGATAGCCTTTTTCCTCTGATGGAGAAATCCAGCACGAGGGGGCATGGCTTTAAATTGAGGGGGGGTAGTTATAGAACCGATGTCAGGGGTAGGTTCTTTACCCAGAGGGTGGTGAGGGATTGGAATGCCCTGCCAGCATCAGTAGTAAATGCGCCTAGTTTGGGGGCGTTTAAGAGATCCGTAGATAGGTTCATGGACGAAAAGAAATTGGTTTAGGTTGGAGGGTCACAGTTTTTTTTTTAACTGGTCGGTGCAACATCGTGGGCCGAAGGGCCTGTTCTGCGCTGTAATGTTCTATGTTCTATGTTCTATACACCTGCCCCAGAATCGGGGTGGGCGAGACTCGCAGAACGGCATTCTCCGTTGACCTCGGACACGGTATTACGAACCTCGAGCGGGTGAGGCGGTAAGACTCCGGCAAACATTTCAAATCTAAACAATTCTTCTAAAGAATGGCTAAAGCTGATGCCTGCAAGAGGCCAGTGAAATTATCAAAGAAATTAGAATGGAAAATATCGATTGAAGCAGGGTTTAAACTTTGATATTATTCAGAGGGTTTTTCTAATGCTGAAGTTTGTTTCCTGTTTGAAATCATTGCGAAAGTATTTTATCTTTCCAAGAATATGAAAGAAACAGAAAATAAAAAGAAACAATTGTATCTCTAGAGCACCATTCACAATCTCCAGACATCTCAAAGCGCTCTAAAACCAATAGTGATTGAAGTCCAATCCTTGTTGTACAGTAAGATATACAGCAGTCAATTTGTGGAGAGAAAACTCCTACAGTCAGCAATGTAATAATGACCAGATTAACTGTTAGTTTGGTCTTAACTGGCTAGGACAGTGGGAAGTTTAACAACACCAGGTTAAAGTCCAACAGGTTTATTTGGTAGCAAAAGCCACACAAGCTTTCGGAGCTCCAAGCCCCTTCTTCAGGTGAGTCACTCACCTGAAGAAGGGGCTTGGAGCTCCGAAAGCTTGTGTGGCTTTTGCTACCAAATAAACCTGTTGGACTTTAACCTGGTGTTGTTAAACTTCTTACTGTGTTTACCCCAGTCCAATGCCGGCATCTCCACATTAGGACAGTGGCACAGTGGTTAGCACTGCTGCCTCAGAGCGCCAAGGACCTGGGTTTGATTCTGGCCTTGAGTGACTATCTGTGTGGAGTTTGCATGTTCTCCCCATGTCTGCGTGGGCTTCCTCCAGGTCTCTAGTTTCCTCTCACAGTCCAAAGATGTGCGGGTTAGGTGGTTAGCCATGGTAAATGCATAGGGTTACGGGGATAGGGGGGGCCGGGTGAGATGCTCTTTTAGGGAGTTGGTGCAGACTCGATGGGCCGAATGGCCTCCTTCTGCACTGAAGGGAGTTCTATGATTCTATGACACCAGGGATGACTCCCCTGCTCTTCTTCAAAATAGAGCCATGGGATAGGAATTCATCGGAAAGACAGGATGTCCAGCAGTACATCACACCCTCAGTAATGTCTCAAATGATCATAGACTGATCGATGATGATTTAACCTGAGGATCACCACACCTTAGGTGAGGAGCAAGGTTGTGGAGGCGGGGTCTTCATGAATAACCTCAGCCAGTACGGGAATTGAACCCATGTTGTTGGTGTCCCTCTACATCAGTAACCAGCTGTCCAGCCAACTGAGCTAACCAATTCCCAACACACATCCTCTGGAGTGGAATTCGAACCCATGACCTGATGACTGGAGGTGAGAGTGTTACCCACTGAGCCGCAGCTGACACACAGTTGGTTCAATAAAAGTGCTATAAATTAATTCTCTAAAAAATAGTCATCAACATAGAATGAACTAATAGAAACTCATTAAAGCAAGATGATGAATTATCTGGCAAAAACCAGGTTACCTTCGATATCTGCAAAGAGGATGCCAGGGACTACAAAGGCAAAGGACTTATTTGCTTGACTAACAGATTCTTAGTGGATGAAATGTCAGCACTCCATCAGATCAAGCTGCACTGTAGTGACAGGCTTACTTGTCATCACTGATGGATCTGAATCTAAACAAGTAAAACATCTGTATTTAGTGCAGCATGTTACTGCAGCGAGCACTGGAAAACTGACAGGTGACCTCAGGGACCATTGTGAGTCAACAGATGACATTGTCAAATAAATGTCTGTCGAACTTAACATTAATACAATGTTCCAACAGCAGTAGATTAAACAGTGGGTTAGCACAATTAAATACTTATGCTTGTTAAACGGGCATGTTTCCAATTTAAATTTCTATACTTGGAGAATGGGGACAAAACCCTGTGCTAAACGTGGATGGCTAATATGCTTCGCTTCCAACAACCCTCTCCAACTCCTGCTTAATGGACAAAAAAATAGCTTATTGTGTGAACTTCTCAGTTACTGACCTCTTACATTCTCGAACGTAATGCTATGTACAGCACACTTTCAACTTTGGTCTCGTACTCTTCTAAGCTTCAGGTAATTTCCCTTGGACCTCCTGCCACTGCTTTGAAATCGGATGACTGTACATGGCCCAACTCATTCCCAGTACCTCCAACTTATGGAATTCTTCATTTGTGTCCTTGTCTCTTCCTATAATCTTCAGGCTTCCAAGATTCATGCTTGGGTTGCCTAAATTTCTGCTTCTTGATGACTTCATCCTCACTCATTTGTCAAAAGTGAAGCTACACCTCTTCATGCCAGGTGAGAACAGTCCTTGAGTTATCCTCCCTTGTACTTTGTCATATGCAAATTCCTCCCCTGTATCAGTGAAAAGCCAGTGAGCAACAGATCAGAAATCCCTGGGTACAATCCCACATCTGTGCTAACCCAGCAGGAGTTGCAGTGAGATTGCTACAATGGGCCTTGATTTTTCTGGATAAAGAGTAAGGAACATCCAACTCAACTCCTTCTCCTGATTGACCCAGTGATCGCTGCAGGAAAGTCTTTACATCTGATTAGGCTTTGCTGTGATCTTACCATGTTCAAAGTTACTTTTAAGGGCGGCACGGTAGCACAGTGGTTAGCACTGCTGCTTCACAGCTCCAGGGTCCCGGGTTCGATTCCCGGCTCGGGTCACTGTCTGTGTGGAGTTTGCACATTCTCCTCGTGTCTGCATGGGTTTCCTCCGGGTGCTCCGGTTTCCTCCCACAGTCCAAAGATGTGCGGGTTAGGTTGATTGGCCAGGTTAAAAAATTGCCCCTTAGAGTCCTGGGATGTGTAGGTTAGAGGGATTAGTGGGTAAAATATGTGGGGGTAGGGCCTGGGTGGGATTGTGGTCGGTGCAGACTCGATGGGCTGAATGGCCTCCTTCTGCACTGTAGGGTTTCTATGATTCTATGAAAGTCATGAGGGGGCTGGACAGAGTAGATCGGGAGAAACTCTTCCCCCTTCATAAAGGGATCAAGAACAAGAAGGCACAGATTTAAAATGATTTGCAAAAGAAGCAAATGTGATGTGAGGAAAAACCTTTTTCACCCAGTGAGTGGTTTGGGCCCGGAACTGCACTTCCGGCTGTGCCGAAACTGGCAATATGGCCAAGAACTTCAACACCAAAACAATCTCCTGCAGTACTGGGGGAGGTGCTACACTCTCTGGTAAAGGCAGGTGACTAAGCGCATCTACATTTGCGATGTGTTCCAGGCCGGTACTTGAATGTATATTCATAGGCAGTCAGAGTGAAATCCCAATGTTGAATTCTAGCTGATGTGATTAGTGGAATAGCCTTGTCCTCTTTAAAAAGAACCAGGAGTAGTTTGTGGTCCGTAACAATCGAAAAGTGCCTCTTATACACATACTGTTGGAACTTCTTTACCCCATATACTAATGACAAAACTTCTTTTTCAATCTAAGAGTAGCCTTTTCTCGTCTCAGAGGGTTCACAAGACAGACCCCACAAGGTCTTTCAGATTCATCGTCCATCTTATGGGACAATGCTTGAAATGTGTGTTCTCCTATCACTGTGGCAGAGGCTCCTGTATCAACTCCCATCTTTAAGGGCCTACAGTTTACCAGAAGCATCACAGTGATGGGGGCTACCTTGCCCACTTTCATGTTAAACAATGAGAGAATGATTAAATCCTTAGTACTGGGCTCTTCCATATTATGCACCTGGAATGTGTTACTTACTCTGTTACTGGATAGAAGAGACTTACTTTTACATTTATGCCATAAGTGACCTTTCCTGTGGCAGAGAAAACATTCAGCCACTTTATACCTGCAGGCTTCAGGATAGTGATTACCCTCCACACCAGTTAACACTCTACCTCAATCCTAGGCGATTGATTGGCTCTTTGCGATCTTCTTATTCTTTCGTGGCTGCATTTTCTTCCCATTTTAAAATTGCATCTTCATTTTTGGCCTCACTGCTGGCTGCAGCTTCCTGCCCTAGCTGGTGAACTGTGCCATTTTATAGGCTTTGAAGCTTCTGTGCATCATTCTCAGAACTTTGCATTATCTCCAATGCCTTCTTAAAATTTAACTCTGCGACTGTTAATAGCTTCCTTTGAATGGCCTCATTATTTATCCCGCAGACTGACCGGTCTCACAGCATATTGTTGAGAGTGGCTCTGAAGTTGCAGTGCTCTGAGATCGGTCTTAACTTGGTAATATAAATTGCAATAGTTTCCCCAGGGGCTTTCCTGGTTGAGTTAAGCTTAAATCATTATGATATTACCGATGGCTTTGGGTGGTAGTGTGTTGTCATCAATTTAACTATCTCAGTGAATGGCTTGGAGTTGGGTGCGCTTGGGGATGTGAGGCTATGTGTTACATTGTAGGCCTATGCCCCAATATGCTCAGAAGGATTGCCTTTCTCCTAAGCATTCAATGCATTGTGTCCAATCCTCGACAAAGACATCAAAAGGGTCTATCTGTCCAAATATAAACTCTTCTGTTTCTCAATTTGACCTGAACTTCAACGTGACTTTATACTCACAATCTTGGAACTGCTTTTTTTTTCTTTTGTCCTCATCACCAATGTAATAATTCCTGTTCACCAGTTAGATAAATAACAACTGCAATGCTTATTTTCACATAACTATAATATAAAGACTTGCAGCCTCATGACTACCAGCTTCCGAGAAGGTTCTGGAACAGAATCCCGAGCTCACCAGGGTGATCCCCCCACCCTGCTCCCCAATTGATTCCTCGGTTCCTGTGACCCTTACTCTGCAGATAGATCCTTAAAGGGCCAATCACCACAGTGACAGTGCCTATGTAAGTACAAATAGAAGCTAATATCTGGTTAAGGAATGGTCCCTATTATTTTTGGGAAACTGTTCAGTCATAAAAGTAATGCTTTTGCTGCTTTGTGATCAAATATTACTTCTGTTGCCATTTTTTGGAAGAGGAATAAAAATAGACTCAATAATTCAGAACAGGGGAATTCCTACCCCTCCCCAACTTTAATAAGACATAATTCAGTAAGATCTTGGCTGATTTTTAATGTTAAATCCACTTTCCTGTAGAAGATTGAATATACACAATGAGCAAGCTTTTACAGATGTCTAGATTATAAAACGCCAAAGAGTTCAGAGTGAGGAAATGTCTCCTCTTCCCAGTCAAAATGGCTGACCCTTTTTCCTGGCACTGTGATCTATAATTTTAGAATCTCCAGACAGGGAAAGCAACATCTTAGGATGTACCCCAACAAGCTGACATATAACTTTCAATAAGATTGCCTCCCATTCTTAACCCCAGAGGAATCAAGTCCCTTCTATTCAATCCACCTCATGGGACGACATTCTCACTCCAACATTCCTCCTGTTTTTTTCTCCAGAAACCATTCTCCAGCTGTTCTTTATTGGTCACACATCAATTAATTGCAGTAAAGGAATTGGTCAGACTGTCTGGGCCCAGACACTGCCTCTTAACAGCAGCAAAAGACTAAGAGATGTCTCTGTGTCTTGTGATGTGCACACTCTCTCTCTCGTGATGTGCACACTCTCTCTCTCTCTCTCTTGTGATGTGCACATTCTCTCTTTCTCTCATGATGTGCTCTCTCCTGGCTTTGATATTTGGTTCTTTGTCAAATCTGTGGCCCACGACCTGCAGCTTCACTTCATTTTAAACTTTTCTTTAATAAACAGCTGAAAATAACTGATTAGTGTTAACTTGAATTTGGACAAAGTCTAGTTTAGTTTAGTTTAGTAAACCCAGTCAACTCAGCTCTCTTTGTGCTTAAATATATTATTGGCTGGTGTTTCCTGTTTAATTTTCGTGAACCTGAAGTATGAAGAAGGGTTGTCGTGAGTGCTGTTGCCTCATTGGTGGATAAGCGTAAAGTCAGAACGGGAAGCTTTGAGAGTTGCAGCAGTTCAAGATGTATGCAAATTAATGGGAACATTGATTTAGAGTTTATATATGTGTCCCATGGGACTCCTTGGTCTGCACACAAGTGACCAGTGAAGACAAAAAGCTCGGACACTGCTAAATTAATGGAGCATATAAATCTGTTTTTTAAAGTTCTGCACTCATTCCAGTGAAGAGCTGTCAGGATTTCGTGGCGATTTTAAAGGTCCCATTGCTTGCCGTATTTGGTTTGTCCACAGTCATTTAAAAAAAAGTTTTCTGCAAGATGGTTCACTGACACAAAGATTAATGGAAAACAGATTTGGTTGTAGTAATGAAGAGGTTTAGTTAACCGGACCCAGTTTAACAATGTGAGACCATTATGAAACCATGCATTCAAACCTAAAACCATTTTGATTCCTGACTGTGGCCAAGCAGCTAACTGCAATTTATAAAATTAATTTACAACTGAATAGTTTCATTTTAGATAAAGTACATCAGATGCTTCTAGAACCAATGCTGATCCATTATTAAGGTAGCATTTTAAAATCTGTTTGGAACCTAAATCGTGATAAAACACAGCAAACTAAAGTCAGCTTTTTAAAATAAGATCCAGATACCAAATCCAGATACCTCAACACAACTTTAATAATAATAATTATTTATTTGTGGGACATGAACATTGCAGCATTTTTTGCCCATTCCTAGTCGCCCTTGAACTGAATGGCTAGCTACGCCATTTCAGAGAGCTTTTGCTGGGATTCTGGTGTAGAATTGTAGGCCAGATCAGGTAAGGATGGCAGATTTCCTTCTCTAAAGGGCATTAGTGAATCAGATGGGTTTATCCGACAATGGTTTCATGGTCATTAGTAGATTCTTAATTCCAGATTTTTTTTATTGAATTCAATTTCCACCAACTGCCATGGTTGGATTCGAACCCAGGTACCCAGAGCATTAGCTGCGTTTCTGGATTAATGGTCTAGCGATAATACCACTAGGCCATCGTCTCCCACTCCTGATTGCTATTCTCACTGCGTATTGAGTGAGTACTGCACCAGGCTGGGTTCTGATGCCCCTCTCCTTCAATCGGCCGAATAGTAACATTAGAAACATGAGGAAGCCATTCAGCCTCCCGTTGCCTCACCGTTCAATGAGTCTATTGTTGATTTGCACCTCAAATTCATTTTCCCTTTGCTTCCTCCAGATCCCACGGTTCCATCCCTAGACAAAGATCTATTCCTGTCAGTCTTTTCCTGTCTTTTCAGGAAAGATATCTACATTCCAACCACATTTTGTGCGGAAATAATTCTTCCTAGTTTTACTGCCGAACAGCTTTGTTCTGATTTTAAAATGATGTCCCTAATATTCTTGATTCCCCAGTTGAGGAAATCCTGTCTCTGTACCCATGCTGCCAAGTCCATTCAACATTTTAATCACTTTAACCAGTTCATTCCTCAATCTCCTGTGTTCAAAGGAATACATGCCACGTTTAGCAACCTGTCCTTTATATTTTAACCCTTGTATAATTCTGATGAATCTGCAGTGCACCCCCAACACCCACCCCCATCCCTGACCAAGGCCAACAGATAACTTATCAATACTCACTGTTTGGTCCCATCCACGAATAACATCCACCTTGGGTGAGGTTCCTATGGAATTAGCATTCGATTTGAGACCGTACCTTTAGAAGAGTCATGGGGAATATTGTGGGAAGGTGGGAAAGAATGGGTATATTCAACTTTGGAACAATTCAAGATCATCCTATTGTTTTGAAGAGTGAGAAACTAAGGTGAAGGGTCACAATACAAAGGCTAAGAAGACGAAGAAGAATAAAACAGCAAATGACTGGAGATCGAAATAGTGAGAACTAATATTTCAGGATTGCCACAAATACATTCAGTTACTCTTTCTACTCTGCCCTGCAATTATAGTTGATATTAACAGCAGGATTGGGGCAAAGACTGAAAAGAATCACAGTACAATATTGAAAAGGAATAGAAAGAAGTGCCCTTCGATTAGCAAAGTCAGCCAACAATTATTTTCTCAAAGGAAGACACAGCAGCCTTCACATTTCTTTCCTAAACGTGGTTCAATGCTGATTTACCAGCAAGTTGCAGGCAGAGATAAGAGCACAATTTTTTTTGTATTGCAAGAAGCTTGTTTTTTCACCTATTGATCTGTTGGGTGGGAGTTCCAGAATTTTCACTCGGCGGCAGTGTAGGAACGGCAATATAGTTGTATTTTGAAACATTAGTCTTTAACATCGCGAGAATTTCATTATGTAACAGTTTAATTATTTAATTGAAGCCTATTAAAAATATGAATTATAGTAAACTTTCCTTACTCTGACTGGGGGATGGTATATCGAGAGGTCACTTAGCTTATAACTTACAGCAGGGCACAATTTCAAAAGTTGAAGATGAAGCCAGACTTGGAAGTATTGTGAACTGTGAGGAGGAAAGGGAGAGACTTCAGGAGGATATCGACAGGCTGGTGGAATGTGTGGACATGTGGCAGATGAAATTAAATGTAGAGGAGTGTGAGTGAGGTGACATGAAATAAAGGGACGATTCTAAAGGAAATGCAGGAGGAGAGGGACCTGGGTGTATCTGTGCATAAATCATTGAAGGTGACAGCGCAGGCTGAGAATGCAGTGAATGAATTATACTGAACCCTGAGTTTTATAAACACGGGCACTGAGCACAAAAGCAAGTAAGTTATGAATCTTCATTAAACATTGGAACAGCCTCAGCGGGAAGGATGTGAAGGTTTTCGAAAGGGTACAGGAAAGATTTACGAGAATAGTTCCGAGGACGAGAGACTTTGGTTATCTGGATAGATTGGTGAAGCTGGGGCTGTTCTCCTCAGAGAAGGGGAGGTTGGGAAAAGATTTGTCAGACGTGTTCAAAACCGTGTGGGGCCTGGATCGAGTAAATGGGGAGAATCTGTTCCCAATGACAGAATGTTGAGAACCCTAAAGGTGATTAACAAAAGAATCAGAGGTGACAGGACTCAATACATCATGCCAACCAAAAAAAAACCCATTTATGCCAACTCTATTCCCTATTAGCTGACAAATCTTCAAGCCATGCCTATGTCCTCTACACCACGAGCTTTTTTTCTGCAATAACCTTCAATGTGGCACTTTACCAAATCCCTTCTGGAAATCTAAGTCCAGTACATCCACTGGTTCCCCTTTACGCACATGTTACTTCTTCAAAGGACTCCAATAAATTGGTTAAACATGATTTCCCTTTCACAAAACCATGTTGACTCTGCCTTGATTTTTTTTCTAAGTGCCCTGCCATAACATTTTAACATTTTCCCTTTGACAGATGTTAAGCAGCTTTGACAGATATTAAGCCGTTTTCTGTCTCCCCCTCTTGTTGATTAGAAGAGTTACATTCACTGTTTTCCAATCAAATGGAACCTTCCCTGAATGTAGGGAATTTTGAAAATTTTAAAAATTGTTTTTAACTGCATTTCCAAGAGGTCTACTAGTTGTCATTGATCGATAGATAGTCATAGAACTCTCTCTGATAGTCATAGAGGTTTACAGCATGGAAACAGGCCCTCCAGCCCAACTTGTCCATGTCGCCCAGTTTTTACCATTAAGTGAGCCCCAATTGCCCACATTTGGCCCATATCCCTCTATACCCATCTTACCCATGTAACTATCTAAATGCTTTTTAAAAGACAAAATTGTACCCGCCTCTACTACTACCTCTGGCAGCTCGTTCCAGACACTCATCACCCTCTGTGTGAAAAAATTGTCCCTCTGGCCCCTTTTGTATCTCTCCCCCTCACCTTAATCCTATGCCCTCTAGTTTTAGACTCGCCTACCTTTGGGAAAAGATATTGGCTATCTAGCTGATCTGTGCCCCTCATTATTTTATAGACCTCTATAAGATCACCCCTCAGCCTCCTACGCTCCAGAGAAAAAAGTCCCAGTTTATTCGGCCTCTCCTTATAACTCAAACCATCAAGTCCCGGTAGCATCCTAGTAAATCTTTTCCGCACTCTTGTAACTGATGTAACAGAACAGGACTAATTAACTGTGTGCAAAACCGTTAAGGTTTACCAGTCTCGATTTCCTGTCATTATTCAATTAACTATTCTGTAAATAAACCACGCACATTTATTTCAGAAAATTGAAGTTTTAAAAAGGAATGCGTGAAAAACATGACATTCTATATGCATATGTTCGCTTTGACAAAGTATGCTATATTTCTTCAAACTGCAGCCCATTCAATCGTGTTTGATGTTGTTTATGGATGGTGTGGTCTCAGTTCCATATTCACTTTCACCCGTTTGTAGTGAACAGTATAATCCAAAGAGGGAGCTCTTCCTGGAAATATTCAGTTCTGCCCATCCAGTCATACTGTGTTCTGTTTTTAGTGGAGAAATGTGAGCAATAAATAGCTATGAGGGATTACTGACTGGGATAAACAAAGTTAATTTCTAACCCTCTTGATTTCTGTGATAAGAGAATCATGTGTATTGTCCTGCCAATTGAATACTGTAAAAAACAAGTGAAGAGGTCTCTCAGTCGAGTGCACACCTCCAGCATGCTGTATTTTTTCAATATTACAATTATGCAGCTCTTCCTTGAGGCCTTTCCCTGCCTGGTTGATGCTCTGTAACTCGAAGCTGAATAAAGAGATCTTTTCACTGCCAGCTTCCCTCTCACAGATGAAGCTTCAGGCCAATCCACATCCAACAACCTGCTCTGAAAACTCTGCCCACATGTTAACAGCTGTGATAAATTTCGCCACAGCAACTGAGACAACTCACAACATTGTAAAATGATCAACAGCATTCTAAACTAAACTCACAACATCCTAAAAACAAAAGTAAATTTGTTCTATCTACCAACGTTAATGGAGCCTTTAAAAAATCCCAGGATTCAAATCTGGATCTTCATCAAAAGCTAGTCAGTGCTTCCTTTTGCTTGGTCTCTATCCGGTCTGTGTATCAAGCTTCATTGAAATTTGTAGATTAATTTTTAAGATGTATTGTTAATAGAATAACACAGGTGAAAACCTTACCTCGGACCATCTTCAGATAATAAGGAAATAATTATTAATTTATAGGCAATTTCCTTTCGAGAAAATGTAGCAATTCTTGTTTGAAGAACTGCTTTTCAAATTGAATGAAGCAAGTCATATGTTGACTATTCAATTTGCCTTTTAAAATCCAAACAATCTTGTGAATTTAAAAATTCTTCACCAGTAAATCATTCCTCTATGAGGTAGAAGATCTTCAATTGAAGTTTGTTTTGGTTAACATTATGGTACCCATTATTACACAATCTCCTGTCAATAATTTTATATAAAACTGTCTAATGTTCTTAGTTACAGCATAGAAATTGGGGATTGACTGAGTAAATTGGAATAATAAAGAATGTGGCTGGGATGTTTCTGTTAATATTTTAAAAATCATCACAAAAATGTCTCAGAACATGTTGGTTTTAGGCCAGACTGATGATCCTTGCCTACCTGGGCTGATTGTGGAGGATTCTGACTTGTACCTGTGTTAGATTAATGAATTATCTATTAGGAAAGAGTAAAGATTTCTTGTTCAGAAGGCTTCAAATTTTAATTGGAAAGTGAAGTCCCCTTTGGCATCTAAAATTAACTATCGTTGCTTTAATTGTCATTTCTCAAAGCCATCAAACATATGAAGCAATATCCAAATGAAAAGATTCCGATCCTGTTAAACTAACATGGATGAGAATCGGAGCAGCTGCTTCTGAAGACTCCATGGCTCCACTGGTTTAAAATGGGAAATTACACTTTCTTCTACAGTTCCACGTGTAAAAAATTAAATTGCTTGGAACTACAACATGGAAACTGGATCTTGAGCCCAACTATTGATGGTCCTTACCTTTACTTGAGCATTAAGTTCAATTATAGAGTGGACGTGGAGAGGATGTTTCCACCAGTCGGAAAAGCTAGAACTACAGGGCACCACCTCAGGCTAAAGGAACGATCCTTTAAAACAGAGATGAGGGGGAATTTCTTCAGCCAGAGAGAGTGGTGAATCTGTGGAACTCTTTGCCGCAGAAGGCTGTGGAGGCCAGGTCATTGAGTATCTTTAAGACAGAGATAGATAGGTTCTTGATTAATAAGGGGGTCAGGGGTTATGGGGAAAAGGCAGCAGAATGGGCATGAGAAAAATATCAGCCATGATTGAATGGTGGAGCAGACTCGATGGGCCGAGTGGCCTAATTCTGCTCCTTTATCTTATGGTCTTATGGTCTTACATCAGTACTGTTTAACAAACTGATAAATAGTTTGAAAAAAGAACAATGGAGTGAAAATGACTACTTTTCAACATCTCTTTACAGTTTATGATGATGGTGTGTTTGTGTGTGTGTCTGTCTGTCTGTATGCGTGTGAGTGTGTGTGTATGAGTGTGTGTGTGTGTCTGTATATGTATGTGTGTGTATGAGTGTGTCTGTGAGTGTGTGTATGAGTGTGTGTCTGTGTGTGTATGTGTGTGTATGAGTGTGTGAGTGTTGTGTGTGTGTCTGTGTGTGTGTGCGAGTGTGTGTATGAATGTGTGTATGAATGTGTGTGAGTGTGTGTCTGTGTGTGTGTGTGTGTGTGCGCGTGCGTGTCTGTGCATGTGTGTGAGTATGTGTGTTTGTGTGTGAGTGTCTGTGTGTGTGTGTCTGTATGTGTGTGTGTCTGTATGTGTGTGTGTCTGTCTGTGTGTGCGTGTAAGTCTGTGTGTGTGTGTGTGTGTGTGTGTCTGTGTGTTGTAAACAATTTGAAGAGCAGAGTCTGTTAGATAAGAGATTCTGATACGTTTAAAAAGGGTGTTAAAAGTTTGAGGGCTTATGTACAATTTCTCCTTTTTAAGCAAAATAAGAGTGGGGAGTGGACATGAAGGAAGTTTAAAATGGTACAGAGAGCTGACTGTTTAATCCTTCGTCAGAGTCAGGTGTACATCTTGCTGATGTAATTAGAACATTAAAATGTCAACGTTGCATTGAGCTGTTTTTGAGTAAGAAACCTAAAATGAGCTGATGAAATGGTGTTTGCAGGATGTTCATGCTACAGGGCTATTAACATGTTTTGTAAGACTTTCAGTCTATCTGTTTAGCTTTAATATAAGAATAATGAGAATAATGGGGCACATTTAAATCATTGCCTATATATACCTAAAGCGTAATCATACAATGTGAAGCTCCATTCTGCTATGAACTATTTGACACTCATAATAAATATTGAATTGATAAAATATGTTATACAGACAATCACTCATGAACAATACTCTTGCAATACACCTTGACAATACAATGCCCTATTGACAATAAAACATCTAAAATATTTGCAACGAGTATACATGTCACCATCCCTGAATGATCAATTGTGTATGGAGTCAGTAGAGATAGGA
This sequence comes from Mustelus asterias, assembly GCF_964213995.1. Lineage (NCBI taxonomy): Eukaryota > Metazoa > Chordata > Chondrichthyes > Carcharhiniformes > Triakidae > Mustelus > Mustelus asterias. The sequence continues at coordinate 78,926,442 of NC_135821.1, forward strand.
GAGGTGATGAATGAATACTTTTCTTCAGTGTTCACCAAGGAGAGGGGCCATGTTTTTGAGGAAGAGAAGGTGTTACAGGCTAATAGATGTTTGGCGGGAGGATGGACTAGCAGTTATGAATAAACTGAAGGTCGATAAGTCCCCTGGGCCTGATGAAATATATCCTAGGATTCTTTGGGAGGCAAGGGATGAGATTGCAGAGCCTTTGGCTTTGATCTTTGGGTCCTCACTGTCCACGGGGATAGTGCCAGAGGGCTGGAGAGTGGCGAATGTTGTTCCTCTGTTTAAGAAAGGGAATAGAAATGACCCTGGTAATTATAGGCCGGTTAGTCTTACTTCGGTGGTTGATAAGTTGATGGAAAAGGTCCTTAGGGATGGGATTTATGACCATTTAGAAAGATGCGGATTAATCCGGGATAGTCAGCACGGATTCGTGAAGGGCAAGTCGTGCCTCACAAATTTGATAGAATTTTTTGAGGAGGTAACTAAGTGTGTTGATGAAGGTAGGGCAGTTGATATCATATACATGGATTTTAGTAAGGCGTTTGATAAGGTCCCCCATGGTCGGCTTATGATGAAAGTAAGGAGGTGTGGGATAGAGGGAAAGTTGGCCAATTGGATAGGTAACTGGCTATCTGATCGAAGACAGAGGGTGGTGGTGGATGGAAAATTTTTGGACTGGAGGCAGGTTGCTAGCGGAGTGCCACAGGGATCAGTGCTTGGTCCTCTGTTCTTTGTGATTTTTATTAATGACTTAGAGGAGGGGGCTGAAGGGTGGATCAGTAAATTTGCTGATGACACCAAGATTGGTGGAGTAGTGGATGAGGTGGAGGGCTGTTGTAGACTGCAAAGAGACATAGATAGGATGCAAAGCTGGGCTGAAAAATGGCAGATGGAGTTTAACCCTGATAAATGTGAGGTGATTCATTTTGGTAGGACAAATTTAAATGTGGATTACAGGGTCAAAGGTAGGGTTCTGAAGACCGTGGAGGAACAGAGAGATCTTGGGGTCCATATCCACAGATCTCTGAAGGTTGCCACTCAAGTGGATAAAGCTGTGAAGAAGGCCTATAGTGTGTTAGCTTTTATTAACAGGGGGTTGGAGTTTAAGAGCCGTGGGGTTATGCTGCAACTGTACAGGACCTTGGTGAGACCACATTTGGAATATTGTGTGCAGTTCTGGTCACCTCACTATAAGAAGGATGTGGAAGCGCTGGAAAGAGTGCAGAGGAGATTTACCAGGATGCTGCCTGGTTTGGAGGGTAGGTCTTATGAGGAAAGGTTGAGGGAGCTAGGGCTGTTCTCTCTGGAGCAGAGGAGGTTGAGGGGAGACTTAATAGAGGTTTATAAAATAATGAAGGGGATAGATAGAGTGAACGTTCAAAGACTATTTCCTCGGGTGGATGGAGCTATTACAAGGGGGCATAACTATAGGGTTCATGGTGGGAGATATAGGAAGGATGTCTGAGGTAGTTTCTTTACTCAGAGAGTGGTTGGGGTGTGGAATGGACTGCCTGCAGTGATAGTGGAGTCAGACACTTTAGGAACATTTAAGCGGTTATTGGATAGACACATGGAGCACACCAGGATGATAGGGAGTGGGATAGCTTGATCTTGGTTTCAGATAAAGCTCGGCACAACATCGTGGGCCGAAGGGCCTGTTCTGTGCTGTACTGTTCCATGTTCTATGTTCTAATTCTGTATTTATTGCAGGTCTTCTTCAGTGATGGATTGGTCACCATACGTTTGACTGCAGCATTCAAATTTAAAAGCCACACTTACCCCTCCAGTAACTTTCCATTTTGCCCAAAGATCTAAGTAGGTGTTCCTGCAATCTTCATCTCAAGTCGGCTGAGATTGCAATCTTCCAAATATGACACACCAAACTATTATTTAGTATAATCAGAAGTTGTTCTTGCCTTTTTTTTTTGCAGGTAAGCCTTCAAGGCCAGCTTCACATATCTCTGTCTGAATCACTGGCCGTGCTACTTTCCAATTGGGCTGCCTGGAATGCTTCATAGCTCAACAACTTTTAAAAAGAACAACTAATGCTGCTCCCAGCTCTTCGTTGTTCCAAAGGTCTTCTGATTAAATAGTCAAGCTCATTTTATCTGCTGGGAAAGACTTGTGGTTACTGACCCCAGTTAAGTATGGAGGAGACTACTGTTTTACAGGTTGTTCATTATCAGCACTATAAAAATCCAAAGCTACCAATGCTGGAAAGTTTGAAATGTGTTATTTTCTATAAATTCTTATAAAAGTAAATGACTTCCCGCCGAGAATCTGTCAATATGGTATTGCTGTAGTAAAGAATGGCAGACTTTTCTCGTGTTTTTCATTACCATAAAGTAGGAGTAAAATTACTCTTTGTGTAGGCAAGACATTAAAAAGAAGTTAACATTTTTATTTTTTTTGTTATGCTTTTAGGAATATGCAACTTAATTTTCAGAAAGTGCACAGGTGCCTCCCCACCGAGAATGAAGACCTGCCAGCCTCTGACTGGTGGATCAAATCATTATTCGATTTTTTTCGAGGAAGTCTCAACCAGAGTGGATAGAGGGGAGTCAGTAGATGTGTTGTATTTGGACTTCCACAAGACGCTCAACAAGGTCCCTCACGAAAGGTTAAGTCATAAGATAAGAGCCCATGGTATTGGAGGTAGTACATTGGCATGGATAGCAAATTGACTAATGGGCAGGGAAACAGTGAGTGGGGATAAGGGGTGCTATGTAGGTTCCAGTGGGGTTCCACAGGGAGCAGTGCTGGGACTGCAACTGTTTACAATATATATAAACATAAATGATTAGAGGAAGGAAGTGAATGTACTGTGGCCAAATTTGCAAACAGCACAAAATAAGTGGAAAGGCAAGCTGTGAGAGAGGAACCTGACTTGATAGATCTTAATTTTGAAATTGTCTCCAAAGATCACTCCCACATGGATACCTTCAATAAGGATCCATCTCCAGAGTTTCAATCTCCCATTCTGAGATTCCTTTCTCCTACATCTACAAGTACACTGGAGCTTCATCTTCCAAGCACACTGTCAGATCTTCAGCCATGCCAAGCAGAACACCACTGCTCCAAGAGCTCCACGTAAGGAGTCATCAACCTTCTGCTGCCTCCTTGGGCCTTCAGGGTTCTTTTGAGCCCACTTTGTGTCAAGCCTGCTCCCTACAGTTCTTTCTTTAATGTGGAGACTTTTTCTTTGCTCCTGTTGTTCATCTTGAGTCAGTGGGATCTATCTCTGATCCCTGTTAAGGAACCTGCCTGGAACTCTCTTCTGGAACCTCTTTCTGTCCAGCTCTCTGGCTTGGAATCGTCTCCCTGCCCTCTTCACTGTATCTTGCTTCCTGGGACACCTTCTCTGGAATGGTGCTCCGGTTCAGGTCACCTGACCTGCAGTTTTGAGCCATGGTCAGAAAATAAAGAACAGCAGAGAATGACTAAAAGGTTAATCAGGAGAAAGAAATTAGAGTATGAGAGGAAGCGGCTAGAAATGTAAAAATGGATAGTAAGAGTTTCTAGAGGTGTTTAAACTGGAAAAAAGTAAGTAAATTGAGGGTTGGTTCTCTATAGAGTGACAATGGAGAGTTAATAAGGAAATGGCAAATGAAATATTTTGCTTCTGTCTTCACTATAGAGGATACAATAATCATTCCAGTAATAGCTGTAAATCAGGAGGTGGAAGCGAGAGGGGAACTTGGTGAAATTGCAATCACTAGGGAAGCTGTACTAAGCAAACTGATGGGGCTGCAGGCTAACAAATCTCCGGGTCTTAAACAAGGTGTCTAATGAGGTGGTAGTCACGTTGGTGTTAATTTTCCAAAATACACTAAATTCTGAAAAGATTCCATCACACTGGAAAGTAGTGAACATAACCCCTCTATTTAAGAAGGGAGGGAGGCAGAAAGCAGGAAACTATTGTCCTGTAGCTATATAGCTTGCAAGGAAGGTGCTGGAATCGATCATTAAGGAGATATATCAGGACAAACAAAAGCTCAAGGTAACTGGGAAGAGTCAGCATGGTTTTGTGGAAGGGAAATCATGTTTAACAAATTTATTGGAATTCTCTGGTTAGTAATATGCACTGAGGATAAAGGGGAACCAGTGGATGTAGTGTACTTTGATTTCCAGAAGACATTTGATAAGGTGCCACATCAAAGTTTATTGCGGAAAATAAAATATGTTGTGGGGGTAACATATTAGCCTGGATAGGAGATTGGATGGCTGGCAGAAAACTGAGAGTATGCATAAATGGATCTTTTCCTGATTGGCGGGATGTGATGAGTGGAGTCCTGCAGGGTCTATGCTGGGGTCTCAACCTATTATAATTTCTATCGATGACTCACATGAGGTGAGGGAAGGCATCGTAACTAAATTTACAGAAGACACAAAGGTGGGTAGAAAAGCATGTTGTGAAGTGGACATAAGGAGGTTGCAGATGGATCTCAATGGGTTGAGTGAGTAAGCCAACATCTGGCCGTTGGAGTATAATTTGGGAAAATGTGACATTGTTTACTTTGGCAGGAAGAATAAAAAAGCAGAGAATTACCTAAATGGAGAATGACTGCTGCATTCTGGGGTGCCGAGCGATCTAGATACTGCAGTGCACGAGTTACAAACATTGATACGCAGCTACAGCAAGTAATGAGAAGGCTAATAGAATTATGAGAGAAATTGAACATAAAAATAAGAATATTATGTTTCAATTATGCAGGGCATTGGTAAGACCAGATTTCACCAATACTGTTCGCAGTTTTGGTCTCCTTATTTAAGAAAGGATGTAAATGCATTGGAGGTGGTTCAGAGGAGGTTTACTAGATTATTACCTGGAATGAGTGGGTTGTCATATGAGGAAAGGTTGGACAGACTGGACTTGTTTCCACTGGAGTTCAGAAGAGTGAGGGATGACTTGATTGAAGTATAAAAGATCCTTAACGATTTTGACAAGGTGGACGGGGAAAGGATGTTTCTTCTTGTAGGTGAGTCCAGAATTAGGGGGCACTACTTTAAAAGTACGGGTCACCCTTTTACGACAGAGATTCTCTTAGTTAATTGTATGAGTTTGGGACTGTCTGCCTCAGAAGTCAATGGAGGCGGGGTCATTGAATATTTTTATGGCCGAGGTAGATAGATTCTTGTTAGACAAGGGAATCAAAGACTATCGGGGATAGATAGGAACGTGGAATTTGAAACACAAACGGATCAGCCATGATCTTATTGAATGACAGAGCAGGTTCGAGGGGCTGAATGGCCCACTCCTGCTCCGACTCTGTATGTTAGTTTCTACATCTATATATACAATTCCCCATCCAGTATAAATTCAATTTATGATGAGAACCTAAGGACATGTTTAGAAAAGTTGCTTCTATAATCCCACATCTGCCTTTAACTGCCCAAAGTGGTCATCTCAACAAGTTTTGACTGCATTTGAGGAGCTAAAATTCAAATACCAAATTCTGCACTTTATATAATCGCTGCATTAATCGGAATTCTGTCACCCGTCAAGTTCTGTGGAGAGACATTGACCAGGACCCGATCTGATAACACTGAGACCAAGAACTGAGCTTTCATGCAAGGTTTAGGAACACAGTTTACAATGCTCAGGCTGAAAATCTCAATTACCCAGAGGTGAGAGTATTTTGTGAAGGTGTTCCATGCACCTACCGTATCTAATGAGTATGATAGAGGCCCGGAATGTTAGATGCACAACATTAGAACGCTATTGAAAGCACTAACTTCCATTTTTTGAGAACTAGGGCGGCACGGTAGCACAGTGGTTAGCACTGCTGCTTCATAGCTCCAGGGCCCTGGGTTCGATTCCTGGCTTGGGTCACTGTCTGTGTGGAGTTTGCACATTCTCCTCGTGTCTGCGTGGGTTTCCTCCGGGTGCTCCGGTTTCCTCCCACAGTCCAAAGATGTGCAGGTTAGGTTGATTGGCCATGCTAAAATTGCCTCTTAGTGTCCTGGGATCCGTAGATTAGCAGGTAAAATATGTAGGGATATGGGGGTAGGGCCTGGGTGGGATTGTGGTCGGTGCAGACTCGATGGGCCGAATGGCCTCTTTCTGTACTGCAGGGTTTCTATGATTTCTATGAACTCAGTTTAAATTTGGCACAAAAAGGATGGAATCTGCTCTCTCTGGTGACTGCTAAATGGGAACGAAATGGCTTCTCTACCCTCCAACCACCTCCCCCCTCATGGCTCCCCCCGCCCCCCCGGGTTTATTCTTTTCTCCATTTACATTTTCCAGCTTCTACATATTTCTCTGGTTAATGTACTTTGTACTCACTTATCTTGAACTCATGAGTTGGTGTGTAATGCTTCACTTGCTAAGAATGGTGAACAATATATTGTTTTAAAGGTTACATCGAGCAGGAGCATCTTTTGGAGGAGATTTTACTGGTGCCTGTAGCTGCAGCTTTATTATACAAGATCCTGAAGTGAAATCAGTTTCACTCCAAGGCTGTTGGAAGGAATGGGGCTGATGACTAAATTTGAGCTGATTTCAAGGAGCAGCTCACTGGAAAACTCAATTGGTGTCCACCCACTGGGTCACATATCAGCATTGACTAACAGCATCTGAAACAGGAGAGGAGGAGGCCACTCAGCCCTTTGATCCTGGTCCACCATTCAATATGATTGATGCGCCATAAAAAGCATTCTTTGTGGCTGTATCACAGCTTGGTATGGCTCCTGCTCTGCCCAAGACCACAAGGAACTACAAAAGGTCATGAATGTAGCCCAATCCATCACATAAACCAGCCTCCCATCCATTGACTCTGTCTACACTTCCCGTTGCATCGACAAAGCAGCCAGCATAATTAAGGACCCCACGCATCCCTGCATTCTCTCTTCCGCCTTCTTCATTCGGGAAAAAGATACAAAAGTCTGAGGTCACGTACCAACTGACTCAAGAGCAGCTTCTTCCCTGCAGCTGTCAGACTTTTGAATGGACCTACCTCGCATTACGTTGATCTTCCTCTGCTCCCTAGCTATGACTGTAACACTACATTCTGCACTCTCTCCTTTCCTTCTCTATGAACGATATGCTTTGTCTGTTATAGCGCGCAAGAAACAATACTTTTCACTGTATGTTAATACATGTGACAATAATAAATCAAATCAAATCAAATCTTCTGTCTGGGCTATACTTTCTATATCTGCAAACCTTTCATTTCCTCACAATCCATTGATTGGAGTCTTTGAAATATCCAATGGCTGAGGATCCACACCGCTTTACAGCAGAGAATTCAAAACAAATTTCTTCTCATCTCAATAGTAAATGGTCGCCTCCTTATTGAAACTTAAACGTTTTAAAAGAAGAAATCTTTATCCAAAGAATGAGGAATTCCTTGTTTTAGCGATTTCATGTCACTCCACCAGCTAAGGATGGGAGTTAGATTCTAGTTCAGAAAGTAAATTCATGATATTAAAATCCTGCAAGCTGCTTCCTTACAGGAAACTTGATTGTCTCCTTCTCGAGATTTTAAAAATTCATTCAAGGGATATAGACATCGTTGACTCAGAATCATAAAGTTTTACAGCACAAAAAGAGGCCCTTTGGCCCATCATGTCTATTCTAATCCAATTTTCCAGGTCCGTAGACTAGTATGCAATGGCATTTCGCGTGCTCATTTAAATACTTCTTAAATGCTGCGAGGTTTCTTGTCATTCAGGCAGTGAGTTCCAGATTCCCACCACCCTCTGGGTGAAAAAGGACGATGTCAGCATTGATTGCCCATCCCTAATTGCCCTTAGAGAAGAGGGTGGTGATCTGCCTTCTTGAATCGCTGCAGTCCCTGAGGTGTAGGTACACCTCAGTGCTTCCACAGGGTGGAAGTTCCAGGATTTTGACCCGGGGACAGTGAAGGAATGGCGATATATTTCCAAGTCAGAATGGTGATAGCTTGGAGGGGAACTTCCAAGTGGTGGTGTCGGCTAACCTTGTCCTTCTAGACGATAGTGGTCGTGGGTTTGGAAGGTGCTGCCTAAGGAACCTCGGTGAGTTTCTACAGTGTATCTTGTAGATGGTATACACACTGCTGCCACTGTGCGTTGAGAAGGAGTGACTGTTTGTGGAAGGAATGCCAATCAAGCATGCTTTATCCTGTATAGTGTCAAGCTTTTGAGAGTTATTGGAGCTGCAACATTCATCCAGGCAAAGGGACTGTACTCAATCACACGCCTGACTTGTACCTTGTAGATTGCAGACAGGCTTTGGGGAGTCAGGAGGTGGGATTGCTAGCCTATGGCTAGTCCAGTTCAGTTTCTGGTCAATGGTAACCCCCTTAGCATGGCCATTCAACCTGCAAACTCCACACAGACAGTGACCCAAGACTGGAATCGAACCCAGGTCCCTGGCGCTGTGAGGCAGCCGTGCTAACCACTGTGCTACCATACCGTCCCACGGTACTCCGGGTTTCCTCTCACAGTCTGAAAGACATGCTGGTTAGGTACATTGGCAATGCTAAATTCTCCCTCAGTGTACCCGTACAGGCGCCAGAGTGTGGCGACTAGGGGATTTTCACAGTAACTTCATTGTAATGTTAATGTAAGCCTATTTGTGACACTAATAAAATAAACTCTATCTAATCCCAGTGTAATCTGAATTACACAGATTTTACTTTCCCAATAAAATGCTTTAAATTTCCCTCAATTCTGTCTGTGAAAAGACAAGTTGGAACATCATTTTACCGGGATCGACACAATTGAGGAATATTTTGCCAGTCTGAATCAGCAAACAACCAAGACTGGCCAGGCCAGACGGTCTGCTCCCGTCAGCAATGTAAGCTTGCCTAAGGGCATTGGTAACTATGGCAACCAAGAGATCTTTCACGTAACAAGGTGATATTACGTAACTGATTGCTGCCAATCAATAAATGCTATCTATTTACAATCTACAAACAAATCCAGAATACCAATTCCAGCTCTGAGTTTGACTACGAAAGTGAATAGGTCAAAATCCTCGCAGAAGCAATAAAGCTGAACAACATGGTGCTGAATTTCAGAGGAAAATAGGAACAAGGCATTTAGCCCCTCAAACCTATTCCCCATATTCAATGAGATAATGGCTGAACATATAAGCATTCGAATTAGGAGCAGGAGTAGGCCATTGGGTCCCTCGATCCTGCTGTGCCATTAAATGAGATCATGGCTGATCTGCTCTGATTGTGGCGTCGATTCCACATTCTACCCATCCCCGGATAACTTTGATTCCCTTACTGCTCAAGAATCTACCTGTTTTAAAACATTTTCATCGCCCATGCCTCCACTGCTCTCTGGGGAAAGGAGATTCACAACCCTCTGAGAGAAAAACATTCTTCTCATTTCTATCTGGAGACACCTTATTTTCCAACTGTGTTTCTAAAGTCCATTCTTTTTACAAGGGAATCCACCCTGCCAAGTCCCCTGATCTGCAACCCAGCTCCCACATTCCGCTTCTGCTCAATATCCATTAATATTTTCAGACAACAAAAATCTATCAATCTCAGATTTTAAATTAACAATTAATCTAGCATCAATTATCATTTGTGAAAGAGTCTCAAACTTCTACCATCCTTTCTGTGAAGAGTTGTTTGTTAATTTCACTCCTATAATGTCTCTGTCATTTTAAAATTAAGGTCGCTGCTCTGAGACTCTCCAGCCAGCCAAAATAGTTTCTTCCAATCTATCTTACCTTTTCTTCCTAAAATTTTGAAAACTTTGATCAAATTATCCGTTAACCTTCTAAAATTGAGGAAATAAAATCCTAGTTTATGTAATCCCTCCTCATTACTGAATTCTTGAAGTCCAAATATTATTCTAGTAAATCTACACTGCACTCATTCCAATTCCAATTTTTGATTTGATTTATTGTTGTCACATGTATTGGGATACAGAGAAAAGTATTGTTTTTTGCACGCTATACAGACAAAACATGCCAATCATAGAGTACATCAGGGAGGAGGAAAGAAGAGGATGCAGAATATAGTGTCGCAGTTACAGAGGTGTAGAGAAAGACCAGCTTAATGAATGAAGTCTGATGGCAGCAGGGAAGAAGTTATTGTTGAGTCAGTTGATATGTGTTCTCAGATTTTGTATTTTTTTCCTGACGGAAGAAGGTGGAAGAGAGTATGTCTTTTCCGAGGCAACGGGAAGTGTAGACAAAGTCAATGGATGGGAGGCTGCTTTGCGTAATGGACTGGGCTACATTCACAATCCTTTGTAGTTTCTTGCAGTCTTGGGCAGAGCAGGAGCCATACCAAGCTGTGACACAACCAGAAAGAATGCTTTCTATGGAGTATCGGTAAAAATCAGTGAGAGTTGTAGCGGAATGCAGAATTTCCTTAGCCTCCTGAGAAAATAGAGGCTTTCTTAACTCCAGCATTGGTGTAAAGGGACTGGCTGTTGGTGATCTGAACGCCTAGAAATGTGGAGCTCTCAACCTTTTTCACTTCATCACTGTTGATGTAGACAGGGGCATGCCCTCCACTACACTTCCTGAAGTCAATGATCTTCTCCTTTGTTTTACTGACATCGAGGGAGAGATTATTGCTGCCGCGCTAGTTCATCAGATTCTCAAACTCTTTCCTGTGCTCCATCTCATCATTGTTTGAGATCCAACCCACTACGATGGTGTCATCAGCAAACTTGAAAATGGAGTTGGAGCAGCATTTGGCCACACAGTCATAAGTGTATAAGGAGTATAATAAGGGGCTGAGGACACAGCCTTGTGGGGCACCGGTGTTGAGGATGATCGTGGAGAGGTGTTGTTGCCTATGCTTACTGACTGCGGTCTGTGGTGGCGTGGTACCCAGAATCGTTCAAGTCCTCTGTGTGTGGTCCAACCAGGGCTTTGTATAACTGAAGCATGAGTTCTATTGCCATGGATTCTTTCTCTCGGTGTAAAGGCCAGCATTCCATTAGCTTTTCTGATTATTTTTTGTTCCTGTTCATGACTTTTTACACATCTGCGTACCCGTGTCTCCAAGTCTCTTTGGAGCTTCACTGTTTCTAGCTTTTCACCATTTAGAAAGTACCCTGTTCTATCCTTTTTAGATCCAAAGTGGGTGGCCTCACATTTACCTCCTGTCACAGGCAGAATATATGTATTCTCTTTTTCCTCTAAGAAATATATTCTGTATGAAGGAGATGTGCTCTTGGAGTGTGTATCCCAATTTAATAATAATTAAACAGCAAGCTTTTGTGAGTTTAAAAATAAAGACGTTACTTATTCTCACACATTTACCCCGAATTAAACGCAATGTCTCACACCTTCGTTCTCACACACACTAAGATTAGATATGGGTAAAGTAAAATTATTTTCCAGATTATGGTTATCTCAGCCTCTGCTTTGCAAACTCCAGTCTACCACATGGCAGGTGTTTCGGCTTTTGAATGATTTTGGTTGAGGTGAGGGTTTTTTACAGGAAGGGTTCACCCCAGTTTGTGAGATTTCTTGTAGTCAAATTTCTTGGAGGTTGGTTCTCGGGTGAACTTTAAAACTGGAATTTTGTCCTTTGGCTGCCTGATGTCACACAGCTTGCTTCCATGTCTGATTCAAAGAAATGTTGAACTGATAGTTTTGATGGCTTCCATGGTTTTAACTGCAAACATCTTCCAGCTGTTCCTTTGAGCAGACCAAGAAAACATGGCTGTCCAACCATGTGACTTTTCACAAATTCAAACCATTTTCCAGCGAGATGTTCATGTTGATTTCACAATCTATATTGTGGGAGTTTCCCAGTTTGGTTTGGATGGGGAAATATATCACGATACAATGAATGATTGATAGGGTCCATTGAGGGTCTGACACAAATAGAGTTTTGACCTTCCTTTTTTGTCCAGCCTGGAACAAAGAGGCAGGCAGTCTGGAACTCTCTGCTTCTTTCATATTGGTCCACCCTCAAACAGGCAGATGTGTGAAATGCCACAAACCCCATTGGCATTAACACAGGAGAGTACTCTGTGTATCCTAATGTTATAGCCATTAACCACATATTGATGACTAACCTCTTTATATATTTCTACTGCTCCCTCAATGGAAACATCTAAATGAACACACCATAATTTTCAATGGTACAAAATCATTCATATAGAAATGTAATCACCCATTCTATTTGGTATCCTTTGGTCACCTTGGGGAAAGTATGTGATTGCGTTCTTTTACCTGCTGTCAGAAAGTAACGAGCAGGTAAAACTGGATTTTAATACAACTTAAACAAAATTCAGTGTTGTTAGTAACTTTCCCTCTAGTTGATATGTTCCTTGTCTTAAGTAATGGCAGGAGGTGTTGTTTAGTGTTAGTGCAAAGCGTGCGTGGTTATCTTCAGCACTGGATCCTCATAAACCATGCTGCGATGGCAGACTTGGCAAAAATACCAAAAAGTATAACGTTATTATGTTCCTGCATCAGAGAAACTCAGCCCCAGTGTATCAGACCTTATTGCAATTATAATAAGAACATAAGAACATAAGAACATAAGAAATAGGAGCAGGAGTAGGCCATCTAGCCCCTCGAGCCTGCCCCGCCATTCAATAAGATCATGGCTGATCTGACGTGGATCAGTACCACTTACCCGCCTGATCCCCATAACCCTTAATTCCCTTACCGATCAGGAATCCATCCATCCGTGCTTTAAACATATTCAGCGAGGTAGCCTCCACCACCTCAGTGGGCAGAGAATTCCAGAGATTCACCACCCTCTGGGAGAAGAAGTTCCTCCTCAACTCTCTTAAACCGACCCCCCTTTATTTTGAGGCTGTGTCCTCTAGTTTTAACTTCCTTACTAAGTGGAAAGAATCTCTCCGCCTCCACCCTATCCAGCCCCCGCATTATCTTATAAGTCTCCATAAGATCCCCCCTCATCCTTCTAAACTCCAACGAGTACAAACCCAATCTCCTCAGCCTCTCCTCATAATCCAAACCCCTCATCTCCGGTATCAACCTGGTGAACCTTCTCTGCACTCCCTCCAATGCCAATATATCCTTCCTCATATAAGGGGACCAATACTGCACACAGTATTCCAGCTGCGGCCTCACCAATGCCCTGTACAGGTGCATCAAGACATCCCTGCTTTTATATTCTATCCCCCTCGCGATATAGGCCAACATCCCATTTGCCTTCTTGATCACCTGTTGTACCTGCGGACTGGGCTTTTGCGTCTCATGCACAAGGACCCCCAGGTCCCTTTGCACGGTAGCATGTTTTAATTTGTGTTTTATTGAATAATGATTTGGACTTTAATTTGTGTTTTATTTCTGAGTGTACTCCACTTTAGAATTATATTAAAAAGCGTTCCTTCCAGATTTCCATAATTTTGCCTCATAAACCACGAGTCCTAATGATGAAATTAAGGTAACCCTTATTGGCCAGCTGGCAACTTGAGAGCATGACAGGCTGTTTAGTCTGTGGAACTCTCTTGATATCTGGATAGCTGTCAGCATCCTTCTCAACAGAGAGATTAATGAGTGTGTGTGGTTTTGTGTGGTGCCGAATGGGAAGTGAATTTTATAACTGCCCGAATGTGTCACTCTGCCTATTGCAGCATGACAGGATGCTTGCTCTTTTTAAATGAAACCTATTGAACCCAGTTGAATCTTGCAATATTTATTTCCAAAGGCCTTTGAGAAACAAGTATTATTGACATCACTGACATTTTTTGGAAAAGTCCAGGGAACCAGTTTTTCAGCAAAGTATTTGTTCCTTCAACTCATTAACAGTGACTGTTTAGCATGGGAGGAATTGGCATGAAGAATATCAAATCTAATAATCAATTGGTTTCATTAGGAATTTTTTATAGATTTTATTGAAAATGAACATTAAAAAGATGGGGCTAATAAGTGTAAATAAATAAAACTCCCTTGCAATGTCAACAACAGAAATAAAAAAGTTACTTATGTGACTATAATCTCTTTTATTTATCAATATATCAAGAATTATGGATTTTTATAGACAGATGTGGTAGATTGACCATCAGTACTTATATTTGTGAATAGATTTTTAATATGTGAAATTGTCTTTAATTTGTTAATTAACCTGTAGGAAAATGGAAGCCAGCAGGATGTAAATAGATTACTTGGACAGTTTTATTGCAATATTTTCAAAAAACAATTAGCTGTTTTCTGGATTCTAAACCATTTCTCACTTCAGTGACAACAGTCTGTTGGCTCACAGATGCATATTATCATGGTTAACACACCTGGACATTCTTGTTTGTTTTTTGTAAGTATTTAATACAGAGAAAAATGTTTGGGGGCGTGTAAGAATCTGTGTTACAAGAAAAAGCCATTCAACTCATCAAACTAAATACATTTCAGTGAAATTGTATCTTTATTTAAATAGTTAGATGGGCAAATTGATAGATCATGATTTGTAAACTGTTAAAAAATTGTATAAACCCAGTAGTTACAACATAATATCCACTTTGTGTCAAACTCCTGATAGAAGCGGAAGTCAGCCATATGTCCCACTGAGCCCGTTCCAACACTCAGTACGATCATAGTTAATCTTCTGTCTCGAACCCACTCTCCATTAATTCCCTGAGATAAAGCATCCACAATCCTCTGGAGTAGAGAATTCCAAAGGTTCACAATCCTCTGAGTGAAGACATTTCTCCTCATTACAATCACAATAAGTGTAAATAAACACGGTGGCACGGTGGTTAGCACTGCTGCCTCACAGCGCCAGGGACCCAGGTTCAATTCTGGCCTCTGTCTGTGTGGGGTTTGCATGATCCCCCCCCGTGTCTGTTTGGGTTTCCTCTCGGTGCTCTGGTTTCCACCCACACTCCAAAGATGTGTAGGTTGGGTGGATTGGCCATACTAAATTGTCCCTTAGTGTCAGAGGATTAGCAGGGTAAATACATGGGGTTACGGGGATAGGGCCTGGGTGGGATTGTGGTCGGTGCAGGTTTGATGGGCTGAATGGCCTCCTTCTGCTCTGTCGGGATCCTATGATGCTCTATGATAGATGATCAACCCTGAGACTGTGCCTCCGTATTTGAGATTCCCCAACCAGGGAAACAGCTCTGTCAAGCCCCTCCTGCACCTTCTACATTTCAATGAGACTGGCTCTCATTCATCTGAACTGCGGTGTGTATAGACCTAATTTACTCAACCTCACATCATAGAACAACCCTCTCATCCCAGGAAACTAATCTAGCGAACCTGCGCTGTACCGTCTCCAATAAAAGTATGGTGTTTTTCACTAAAAGCAAAATACTGCAGATGGGGAAATCTGAAATAAAAACAAAAAATGCAGGAAATACTCAGCAGGTCTGGCAGCATCTGTGGAGAGAGAAACTTTCTGGTTCCATTTGATGTCCGTAACATCCCTACGACATGGAAATGAAAACTCCAGGAAGTACGCCAGATTTGGTCTCGCCTAAACCCTATCCGATCGCAGCAACACTTCCTGATTCTGGATATTAACATTTAGAAATTTCAAGCCATTTGAAAAATATTCTTCTTTTCTATTCTTGCTAAAAACGTGAATAACTTCACACTTACCCATACTATGCTCCATTTGCCACCTTGTTTTCGAGTAGTTTAGCCTGTTATTACAAATATTCATGGTTCAGACAAACATGTGAACTCGGAGCAGGAGTAGGCCATTCAGCCCCACAGGCCTGCCCTGCCATTCAATAAGATCGTGGCACATATGATTGTGGCCTCAAATTCCTGCCTACCCCCGATAACCTTAGATTCTTGACTAATAAGAGAGTAAATCTGACTCCGCCTTAAAAATATTCAATGAGCCAGCCTCCACTGCTCCTGGGGAAGTGAGTTCCAAAGACTCACAACACTCTGAGTGGAAACATTTCTCCTCATCTCCATCTTAAATGGGAGACCCCTTTGTTTTAAAATGTGACCCATGGTTTTTGTCTCTTCCAAAAGGGGAAATGTCCTCTCCACATGCACCCTGTCAAGACCTTCAATAAGGTCACCTCTCATTCTCATAAAAGTTTCAGCATACAACTTGTACTTTTAGGAATTTAAGTTTAACTCTAGAAATAGGATAAATGCAATTAAAGCAACTCAGAGTCTACTACACTTAAAACGTTGGATCATGTTGCTTTAAGAGGTTAACAGCTAGAAAGGTAAGAGCAGGTGAGCTTACTTAATGGATAACTGGAGACATGAGCTGGAATTTTACCACCCCGCCCGCCACGGGAATCAAAGCGGGCGAGGGGGCGGACAATGGAAAGGTCCGTTAACCTCGGGCGGGATTTTACGGTCTCAGGACAAGCGAGGCCATAAAATCCCGCCCATGATGTCCACACTGCTTGCAAATAAGTGCAGTCCAGGGAAATGTTTTTGTGTTGGGAGTTAGGGCTGAAATAGTTGAAAAGCATTCAGTGAACCCGAAAAGTTTTAAACCCCATTTACTCCATCAGATCAACAATGAATTGTAAATGAGGATAATTAACTTAAAGGTCAGTTTGAGAATGGCCCAGAGCTGGCAATGCTGCCATGGAGACAGATGAAACTTTTCTGGTTTCAATGTATCTGGGTATTTGCTGGAAGAGTTCTTTAATTGCAGTTTGAACCTGTTGAAGTTTACAGCTCACCTGACAAGTTAACCAAAGTTCAGGATTTCTGGGTCTAAATCCTGTGGCAGGGACGGGAGGCGTGGAGCCCAAGGGGAAATCGCACCAACTCACACGATGCTTGTTGACCTGAGGCTTTCAGCCACTTTTTGCAATTTTGCATTTTATTTCTGCCCTGCTTTGATCTTCAGCCTCTACTGAATATTCAATTTATTTTGTATTTACTCTTACTTGGGAGACATTGATTTTAATCCAACTATGATTATGCCTTGTTAATTAATCAATAATAATTAGTTGTGAACTGTTTTTCCAGACCCTGTTTTCTTTCCAAACTGGCCAGCATAGCTGGTGTTTTGACTAAATCTTTTGTTTTCCACTTTTTCCAGATGGAATTATCAGAGGTACAGTTCTCCTGCTTTCTGTGACCCTTGGACTACACAAAAAGTCACAGAGTAATCTTATCTGTTGTAGTCACCTGAAGCATCAGAAGATGAAATTTAAGTGATGGACATAACACTTGGTTGATGGAAGAGTTTGGAAGGTTGATGGAAGAGTGGCACAGTGGTTAGCACTGCTGCCTCACAGGGACCCGGGTTCAATTCCCAGCTTGGGTCACTGTCTGTGTGGAGTTTGTACATTCTCCCTGTGTCTGCATAGGTTTCTCTGGGTGCTCCGGTTTCCTCCCACAGTTCAAAGATGTATGGGTTAGGTTGATTGCCCATGCTAAATTGCCCCTAGTGTTGGGGGATTAGCAGGTTAAATGTGGGTTACGGGAATAGGGCCTGGAGGGGATTGTGGTCAGTACAAACTCAATGGGCTGAATGGCCTCCTTCTATACTGTAGGAACTATGGATGCTATGGCAGATGAGAAGAGAAATCACCATCAAGAGCTACATCAATGTGATCATTCAGCCACACACCGGTTCCCTTTGTCAACATCCTTTATTGTGCACCAAAGAAAAAGGCCACTCCCATGGCTTACAGTCAGGCAGTCTTCACCCTGGGGCCATGATACTGGTCCAAGTAAAGTTACAGGCTTAAAAGCCCCCACGGACTGCTTCCCATTGGACAAGCCTCCGCTTGCTCAATAAGGTAGCCTGTACTCCAGGTAGATTTGTTGATGATCTCCCATGGCCTTTGTGGTTGTCATAACATCCCTCACCCCTTAGGTCCATGTCTTTCCCAGCATCTCTGCTGCGAGAAGGTCCTTTCCGTCGCTTGGCTCTTTTGTTGAGGTCCATTGAAGGTGGGACTAGATCAGGCAGTGTAACCAGCATGTGGTCTGATGTTTCAGTGTTTTAATCACACTGATAACTTCAGATATACTAGCCCCAGTTTGGCACAATGTTAGCCTGGCATGCTGGCTTTGTCAAATTTTTCTTCATCAGAATTGAGCATGAAAAATGTGCGCAGGAAGTTTAACAATAATGTTGATTGGCTGCAGAATGTAGGATGGACCAAGCAAGCAGGTTCTGTAAGGCCGCTGCTTACTCTTAAAGAGAAATTATCAGCAATTATTCTACTGAAGAGGCTAAGGAGAGCAACAGAGGGTGGAGTTTTAGCGGGATGTCCACCTGAGGTTCGTACGATCCCGCCCGAGGCCAACGGAAAATGCCGTTCTCCGAGCCGGGGCTGGGTGTGCCGGTAAAATTCCGGCCAGAGTCTCAACATCCTGTGTACATTTGGGAGAAAGCTGAACATGACCGAGGAGTTATGACCCTGTATTCCTTCAAGATCGCCGAAGCGACCTGAAAAACACCTCAAAATAAATGAATAGCTTGGCTAAAAGCAAATTATTGCAGATGCTGGAATCTGAAACAAAAACAGAAAATGCTGGAAAATCACAGCAGGTCTGACAGCCTCTGTGGAGAGAGTGGAGCAAATGGCTGGAAATTACCAGCTGTTTACACCCTGTCGCCCCTGCCAGCGAGAACAGAGAATTTGACACTCAGCCAAATCTCCGTTCACTGCGGTGGGACCAGAGTCCCACTGGCGGAAACGGACAGAAAATTCTGCCAACGCTTCTGTCAAAGGGTCATCCAGACTCGAAACGTTGGCTCGATCCTCCCTCCACAGAAGCTGTCCGACCTGCTGAGATTTTCCAGCAGTTTGTGTTTTTGTCTTGAATTGTTTCTACAGCGACGTAACGCCAGCAACAAGTGGAAAAGAGGAGATTCTTGTTAGTCTCCGGAGTTTGTACCTGACACGACGCTGTATGGAAAGTGAACATATGTAAAATAGCAGAACCGCCCTTTCCGATTGGATAGTTCCTCAAAGTGACAGTTGGCAACGTCCCCTTTCAGCCAGCGGTGAGTGCAGCGGGTCTGTAGATTGGGACTGAAATCAGGAGATTAAAAGGACCAATCTGAATTTACGCAGCTTCTGGCCCAGAATTTCCTGATTTTGAATGAGTGCCAAATGCGGAGTCAATAAATACTTCTTCCCACATTTTCCAGATACTCAAAATCATTACATTTAGGAATAAGGTCAGGTTCAGAGGAGGTTCAGTTGAATGGTTGTGAAAAGTGCATTGCCTGACCAATGCAGGAGCAGATGCTTGGGGGAGGGAGGTCACTGTGAAGCGGTGCCTCTCATCCAATTCATCAAGCACTATGGAAACTGCTGTACAATACATTCCTATTCTCCCCGCGCTGTGTACGACAGCAGCTATTGGTCAGACTCCACAAACATGTTGGCAAGGAAACTGACTGCTTTGACAATAGAAGCAGAGATTCACAGGGAAGAAGTCTTGAAGATATTAAAATCAGGAGTAAATAAACACTGAGTCACAAGAAGAATAACCTTGGGCGCTCAGTGATCTTGACTTTGCAATTTCTCCAAAGCAGGTTGGGGCTTTTCCCTTGTCATTTGTTTATTGTATACGGGTGGAGTACAGGCTAGGCTGGAACCCTGCCTGAAGTTACTTAATTCAGTGCAAGACTTGATTGGATTGCCTGCAGTATGACTTCCTATAGATTTCAAAAATAATATATTCTGTACGTCACAAAAATCGCTTCATTAAAATTAAACCTGTTGCCTTTCCAGCAGGATGGAAAAATGTCTCCAAAATGTCAATAGCTTTGATTTCATACCTACCCCAGGGGAGGAAGTCAAATACTGGCCACCTTCAAAACCCAATTTTGGGGAGGCTAATGAGCCGAGTGTCCCTGGTCTATAGAGAGAGGAAATTCCTGTTTGATGTGTGTGTGTGTAAGCTGGGGGAGAACAGGATTCAGCTGTTTTCAGGCCCTGGATGGTCCAGTAATCTGATGGCACTCACCTTTGTGTGTTCAGATATGAATTATGGCCACTGGGGTTCCAACATCCTCCAGTTTAGGGTATCAAAATTGAGGCTAATCTTGTTCTTATTTCGCATTTGCACATGGATAGGATTCACCAGATATCAATCAGCAGCAGAAATATTCTACCTGCCCCAGGATTGCCAAATTCAATGTTATTATCACAACTGAGATTCCTCAGTTGTGGCATTGAATTTTAAAGTGTGAGTTAGTAGGAACCCATATCGTACCTTTCACACACTAGCTTCTTCTCCACCACTATTTCTCCTCAAATGCCAATCAAATCTTTATCCATTCTTTTGCCACCTCAATAGATTTCTCTATCCCATTTCCAGTTCATTTTGTACCAAACTCTATTTCTATCTCACACTTGTATCTAAATTAAATTGTATCTGCCACCTGTCTCTTAATTCCACTAATCTTTCCGTGTTGACATCATTTTCAGTTTTATTTGCTGATTGTCAAACCTCTGATTTTTGTGTAATCAGTCACTTTTGATCTCCCTGTACCCAAATCTAAATCAGTGGATAGTGGATATAGCACTGACCACGAGAAGCGCCATTTCTAACTCTTCCATTGTGTCCAAGGCAAAGTGACAATTTGGATCTAAAAGTGATTCAGACAGGAAGCATCGAGTAACGGTTGATGGGTGTTTTTGTGACTGAAAGACTGTCTCTGGTGGGGTTTGGCACCAAGTCTCTTGCTTGTTGTGTATATACAAATGATTTGGACTTGAGCATGTGTGTGTGTGTGTGTGTGGGAGGGGGGGGGGGGGATGTAATGAAGATGTTTTCAATTAGAAGGGGGCACAGGTTCAAGGTGAGAGGGGGAAAGTTTAAGGGAGATGTGCAGGGAATGTTTTTCACACAGAATGTGGTGGGTGCCTGGAATGCGCTGCCAGAGGAGGTGGTGGAAGTAAGCATATTAGCAATATTTAAGATGCATCTGGATGGGTACATAAAGAGGGAGGAAATAGAGGGATACGGACCAAGTAAGGACAGAAGGTTTTTTGGTTTATTTAGGGCATCATGATCAGCACAGACTTGGAGGGCCGAAGAGCCTGTTCCTGTGCTGGACTTTTCTTTGTTCTTTTCAGAGTACAAAAATTGGCAGTGTGGGTGATTGTGAAACAGAATGCTGTTGACTGCGGGAAGATATCAATGGATGAATCAGGTGGTTGGGTCAATGGCAAATGGGAGTTCGATCCAGAGATGAGCGAGGTGAAGCTTTTGGGAAAGGCTAACAAGGATCCACAATAAATGGGAGCATACGGAGAAGTATAGAGGAACAGAGAGACCTTGGAGTACATGACCACAGGTGCCTGAAGGTGAAGATGGCTGCTCAGTTAGCTAAAGTGGTCAAGAAGGTACACAGGATACTTGTTTTTATTGGCTGAGGTATGGAATATAAACTGGGAGGTTATGCTGGAACTGTATGAAATACTAGTTAGGCCACAGCTGGATTACTGTGCGCAGTTCTGGTCACCACACTATTGGAAAAGTTGCCGATTGCACTGGAGGGGATATAGAGGAGATTTATGAGGATGTTGGGCTAGAGATGAGGAAAGATTGAATAGTCTGAGGTTTTCTTTGGAACAAAGGAGACTGAGGGCAGACCTAACAGAAGTGTCTGAAATCGAGGGGTGGAGATTTACTGGATTGGGGGGTTCTGTTCCTCTGGGATGAAGGGTCCGTAACCAGGGGGCATAGATTTAGCGTAAAAGATAGAACATTCAGGAAGCACTCAAGAGGAAAATATTTTCACCCAGAGAATGCTGGGAATCTGGAGCTCACTGCCGAGGCAGAAACCGGAGTAACATCTTATAAAGTAATTGGATATTCACTACAGGACTATGGACCAAGAACTGCAAAGATAATGCTGGATGGCTGCTTGTTGGCCAGTGTCAACATAATGGGTCAAATGGTCTCCTTTCAAGCTGTACATTTCTATGGAGTGTCTTTTGAGAATGCAAATGTATTACATTTATTGGATTTTAAAATCTTTCTAATTGGAACTTATTCTAAAATCTATTACATTTGTCAAAAATGCATTGGCTATTCTTGACTGAGCAACGCATTTTTAAAAGTTAACGAATTTTAACTCGGGGCAGCACAGTGCCAGTGGTTAGCACTGCTGCCTCACAGTGCCAGCCAGGGACCCGGGTTCAATTCCAGCCTCGGGTGACTGTGGAGTTTGCACGGTCTCCCTGTGTCTGCGTGGGTTTCCTCCAGGTGCTCTGCTTCCTTCCCACAATCCAAAATTGTGCGGGTTAGGTGGATTGGCCATGCTAAATTGACCCTGGTATCAGGAGGATTAGCAGGGTAAATGTGTGGGGTTACAGGAAGAGGCCCTGGGTGGGATTGTGGTTGGTCCAGACTTGATGGGCCGAATGGTCTCCTTCTGCACTGTAGGGATTCTAAGAACTCAAATTGTGGTTTCAGGCGATTATCCAGACCTGAAATTAGACTAAGAATGGATGAGTTCTATGTTTAAGCTTCCCTCCCTATTTGCCTACTCTCCAATGAAGGGGTGATGAAGACAGGAATCTCTCTTTCTGCCCTTCCCCAGACTGTCCCATCCTGAAGTCCAGTCTCTCTATCACCCCTTCTGTCAGTCATCCTCAGCAGCCCACAAAGGGGCTGAGTATTCATCTCCAAGCACAACAACTGGCATTTATATAGCACCTCTGGATGCATCTCAGGGCGCTGGGGAGAGATGCGAGACAACATGAGGGAGAGAAAATGAGGATAGCGACCAGAATCTTGGAAAAGGAGCGGGTTTTATTGAAGTATTAAAGCAGGAGGAGGAGGTAGGAGACGGGGGGGTTGCTGGGGCGGGTCAGCTCTCCCCTCTGCGGGCGGCTGTGCTTCTTACAGGATTTCACCTCCTTCCTGCAGCTTTTCTCCTCCGCTGCCGCCTCGGAGCGGACTTTCTTCCTGGGTCTGTATTTGTAATCGGGATAATCGGCCATATGCTTGAGCCGCAGGCGCTCCGCCTCTCTGATGAACGGCGTCTTCTCATTGTCCTTCAGCATCTTCCACTTCTTGCCCAGGCGCTTGGAGATCTCGGCGTTGTGCATGTCCGGCACTTGCTCCATGATCTTCTTCCTCTCGATCTGAGACCACACCATGAAAGCGTTCATGGGCCTTTTGATGTGGCCGGTGGGGGTTTTGCACCAGTCCGGGTTGCAGCTCGCCTCCTCCTCGGCTTTGCCGGAGGCAGCGCTCCAGGGAGCTTCCCCGGAATGAGCCGAGAAGCCGGGGTTGGGGCTGGAAGCTGCGCTCATGTCACTGATGCCGCTGTCGGCCGCTTCCCTGCAGCTGCTGCTCGGACTGCCCGAACTCTTGGTTTGCTGCACCATTTTCTCCGGGAAAGGGAGGGGGGGGGGAAGAAGGAAACGCTGCAACTTTCCCCAAACAATCAATGTCGCGGCTGCCAAAAGCCCCTTTCTTGCAGCAGCGAAGCTTCAGAGCGGCCGCTCCCGGCTCATCCCCTCATCAATTCCCGTCTCCACATCAACCCGCGCCCCATGGAGCCCATCCCACTGATTGACAGCTCCCCCGGCCAATCGCAGCGCCCCGCACCCACCAATCACAGCGCGGGGGCGGGGCTTACCCCCGCTCCGATGACATCACTGGCAATCCCGGCCAATCGGCGCTGGCTGCCTCAAGGCTCCGGATTGGCGGAACGGTCAGCGCTGAATCAATGAATGGGTCATTGTGTCAAATGTCCGGCCGCAAATCAACGACAAGGAATCCAGGTCCAGCCCAGGGTGGGCTGCAGTGCCTCATGCTGTGGAGATGCCGGCGTTGGACTGGGGTGGGCACAGTAAGAAGTCTCACAACACCAGGTTAAAGTCCAACAGGTTTATTTGGTCGCAAATACCATAAGCTTTCGGAGCACAGCTCCTTCGTCAGCCCAAAGATGGGCTTTGCCTCCTGGGCTTGTAGAATCTCACTAGCTGTTCTGTCTGGAGACAATACACATCTCTTTAACCTGTGTTGAATGCTCCCTCCACCCACATTGTCTGTACCTTTAAGACCTGGCTGGCTGTAGAGATTTGCATTCTAATTAGTATTCTGTAACTTGATTTCTGTGTCTGTGCACTGTTGGAGAACAGATATCCACCCCATCTGACGAAGGAGCTGTGCTCCGAAAGCTTATGGTATTTGCTACCAAATAAACCTGTTGGACTTTAACCTGGTGTTGTGAGACTTCTTACTGTGCCTCATGCTGCCAGCTTGAACCTGGATGGTCTCTCTTGTGGGGCCGGCAGTTGGGCTTTAACCTGGTGTTCTGAGACTTCTTACTCTCTTGTGGGGACCATGAATTGGATTCAATTGGATCTTGAATTTGGTTTTTGGAGCAAACAAGGAATAGATTCCTGTTTGACTGGTCCACTCTGAGCATTGGCTTTGTAACTTCAAGGATGGAGTAAATAACACTTGGCCATTTAATTGCATCAATAGGAAAGTGGGTTAGGAAAGTCACTGAGAGCCAGGGGTGGCCATCCCTCCCATTATTGCTCAGTCCACCAGCCCAAGCCCAGTAGTGATTCGTTAATTCTATCGCAAGGGTAGCATGCTCCTGATTTTCCCTAGGGATGGTGTGCAAGAGCTGGAACCACAAGGGACAACAGTGCACCTGTCAGAGGGAGGAGCCTTCAGGAAGAGGAATGTCTTTCCTGTCCAGCACGCATGAAGAAGGCAACGAGGAAACACCACCTCCTGTTCCCCAGCCATCTCGCTGGCTGAACTTGAAAATAGGGAGCTTTTTCAGAGCAACTGGAGGAAAGTTCAGGAGTAAGGAGCAAGGGATCTATCCTTCAGCAGATTACTGTTACTGGTGAAAGAAAACATGGTGTATCACCAGGACAGCAATCAGCATAGTGTGCCCTCAATCTGAGAAGGACATGACTAAACAGGATCACACACAATTCAATCAAATGAAGAACTGTAATTATGTAGCATATTCCACTAACTTGGGACATTTCTTTACAACCAATTAAGTACTTTTAAAATATAGTACACTGATTGGTGACAGTAAATTTGCACAGAGCAAGATCCCACATACAGTAGGACGATATATTGAGTTCATTTGTTTTTCTGATGTTGATTGAGGGATAAATATTGACCAGGACATGGGGGACAATTCTCTGCTTCTATTTGGAATAGTGTTGTGGGATTTTTTACATCAAACCATGAGAAAGGCAGAAAGGACCGCAGTTTATAGTCTCATCCAAAAGACTGGACCTTTCAACAGTGCAGCGCTCCCTCAGTACTGCACAGGAGTGCCAACCTTGATTCTTCTCCTCAAGCACAGACATGGAACTTTACGCTACATCTGGCTGACTCAGAGGTCAGAACGCTCCCAACTGACAGAGCAGCATTGCCCAGGGGATAATTGGCAGTCCGAATAAAAAAACGTGCCATTTCTTAATAAAAAGGGGATGCTGTCACTGACGGGGTTTGTGAATTGTGTGTTGATTTGAATGGGGTTCAATTCTGAGGATTGTGTCTGATTGAAAATGAGCAGGAAAAATGGCCCCTCCTTCACAGAATCTGGGAAGTTTGTCGTTCTGGTTAAAGTTATTTTCTAGTTTCCTCCTGGTGTGGCACTTCTGCATTCAATTATTTTTTTATTGGACTTTGTTTAATTACAGATTGGCCCAGAGGGAAAGAGAAACACAATTCCAGTTGTACACATAAACCACATCATCATACTGTTCTTTTGGATGTATGCCACTGTTTAATGTCTTCATAACAATTTGATTATACTAGTGGCAATCAGTGCTTACATTATAATAAAGATTAAAGTTAAATTACAATTATTTCACTAAGTATGTCACACGTGTTACAAATTGTCTTGCGTGTTTCAAATAGTCACAATATTTATGCTTACATCCCTCCCTGCCTGTTTTGTTCCAAAACCTCTTTGTACCATTTCTGGAGAATTCCACTTGTTTGAAGGTGGTGATGAGTTTTTGCTCATTAAACAGAGTGCAGAACACTCTGTGGATAACAATTGTATTATTTTGGGGGAATGAAGAATGTTTATTTTCAAAAAGGTCTGATTTCTGCTGAGCTGCTTACAACGTTCACATTTTCTGAGTCTGTTTGGCAGTCGTAATCATCAATGGCAACTCTCTAACTGCGATTACAGCATCACTTTGTAACGTGTGTGATGCTGAATCAGGAAAATTCAGGACATTTTGGAGTGTTTGACTCTACAAGTGCATTAACTTGGCAATTTTTCCCTTACTTTGCAAAGGTAGAGCAATGGAACATTTCTTGGGATTTGAAATTTGAGACTATTCTCCCAACACAACAACTATAGTGCAATCCATGCAATGCATTCACCATAAAGACGCAGAAACTGGATATTTGCAAATATTTATTTACCTTGACTTCAATGGATATATTGAGATTTTGTCCAAAAGAATCCAATTGATTGCTACCCCACCTACCACCTAGACATTCACTCCCTCCACCACGGATCCACAGTGGCAGCAGTGTGTACCACCGACAGGGTGCACAGCAGCAATTTGCCAAGGCTCCTTTGACAGCACCTTCCAGACCTGTGACCTCTATCAACTAGAGGAACAAGGGAAGCAGGTGCATGGGAACAAAGAACAAAGAGAACAAAGAACAGTACAGCACAGGAAACAGGCCCTTCGGCCCTCCAAGCCCACCACTACCAAATTCCCCTCCAGGTCCCTCACCCTCCTGACCTGGAAACCCTTCCTTCACCGTCGCTGGGTCAAAGTCCTGGAACTCCCTAGATAGTCGTACTCTAGGTGTATCTACAACACATGGACTGCATTGATTCAAGACGGGGGCTCACCATCACCTTTTCAAGGAAAATTAATGATAGGTAATAAAAACACTTGCCAGTGATGGGACTACACGATGGCACAGTGATTAGCACTGCCGCCTCACAGTGCCAGGGACCCGGGTTCGATTCCTGGCTTGGTCCATTGTCTGTGTGGAGTTTGCACGTTCTTCCATATAAATAAAAGCAAATTACTGCGGATGCTGGAATCTGAAACCAAAAGAGAAAATGCTGGAAAATCTCAGCAGGTCTGGCAGCATCTGTAAGGAGAGGAAAGACCTGATGTTTTGAGTCCAGACGACCCATTATCTTTTAGCTTTGACAAAGAGTCGTCTGGACTTGAAACATCAGCTCTTTTCTCTCCTTACAGATACTGCCAGACCTGCTGAGGTTTTCCAGCATTTTCTCTTTACGTTGCACATTCTCCCCTTGTCTGCGTGGGTTTCCTCCAGGTGCTCCGGTTTCCTCCCAAAGACTGAAAGACGTGCTGGTTACATGCATTGGCCATGCTAAATTCTCCCTCAGTGTACCCGAACAGGAACCGGAGTGTGGTGACTAGGGGATTTCCACAGTAACTTCATTGCAGTGTTAATGTAAGCCAACTTGTGACACTAATAAATAAACTTAAAATACACCAGAAATTAATTTAAAAGAACATTTACATGGATTAAATGGATGGGGGAAATGAAATAAATCCTTTGCAGAATCTTTGGTTGGTTGAGCTCTCAGTTTATCTTAAATGACATACATATATACAAAGCCATATTTTAACCAGAGGTTTAGTGGTAACAATATGAACACTTTTGGCAACCGTGGTAGCGCCAACCATTGAATTATTGAGAGATTAGAAACTATGAGCTCGGAATGTGGAATGGGCTCTTGCTTGTGTTTTGATTTTCTCAATTTACCAATCAGCATTATTCTCATTTATATTGTTTTTCGTCTCTCAGACGCAACACGCAATGTGGAATATATCGGTCTGATGAAAATGCAATTTGTGTATTATAAATGTCTTCTATCAATTCAAAAACAATGTTCAGATTTAATCCGCATAAACATCTCCAATGTTCGTTCTAGTCTCTAAAAATGTCTTCCTACCCGTAATCTTTGTGCCTGGGCTAAGCTACAAATGAGTTCTGTCTGTCCTGTGTAATTGCTCCCTCATTATTCAAGTCGCCTGCTCTAGGCTAGAAGGAGATGCTTTGATGACTGGATTTTTAATATCAAGGGCATGGTCCCTCACATAAAACAACCTATTAAGTGGGATCCCGATGGGGAAAGTCCTCCTCCTTCTTCAGCCTCAGCTACATCTGCAATATCACCATTCGATGAATCCATTGAGCTGCATGGTGTAAATCACAGCGTCGAGAGTCCGAGGGGCCCAAGCCTCCTCTTCACTTTTCAGAAGCAGCTTCACCTCTTTTAAAAAGACAGATTTTTAAACTTCAATATTAGATAAAAGATGTGAAACTTCTGGACAGCATTGATGCTGGATAATTAGATGACATATTTTAATTGCACGCATTAATACAATGGCTCTTACATGAGTGAGTGTAGAGGCTGTTCATGTTGAGTAAAATAATTCCACATTCAGCAATCTCAGTCAGTTGTTGTGTTTGTTCCAAACAATTTTCTGAGTGAAGAGGCAGATCAAGAAAAAAGAAATGTCAATAACTTTAGAGGCAGAAACCAGTCGGGGAAGGATAATTCCAGAAATTCAGCTGTGGTGAATGAGCTAGAAAATGGAACTGAAGAGCAGGCTGCGAGGGTGAGTGACCTGTGGTATACATTTACATCGAGAGGACAGGAAACTAAAACAGGATGCTGAAAGAGACGGAGCCTTGAATCAAATCAACCATCTTTAGCAGAGAAAGGTATAACTGTCAACCTTGGAAATGGGAATGAGAAACAAAATACAGATTGCAAAGCCAAGTAACAATGGAAACAGAAAAATTCTAAACATGTTTGACAACCAAAGAGTAACGCACAAGAAAGCAGAGAAAAGAAAGAAACCAGGAGAAAGATTGTTAATTAAAGCTTCTCTCTGTGAACAGCTACACCTGGCATTGCAGAGGCTCTCATATACACATGCAAGAGAAATCATAAAGAACTGAAGCAGATTAGAAAATGTATCAAAAAAACTACAGAAATGGGATGCAGAAAAAACTTAAAAACAAGAATTAGATAAGTAAGGAGAATGTGAATTGTGCAAGATTAAATAGACAATAGATGAAAGCCAGACATAGGTTTTACAACACATGAGAAACTCTACTTGCCAGAATTTTACCAGTGGATGGTATATATTATTCCTGGTACCATTTTCAAAATAACCGCATTTTGAAATACGACAGTGGGCAGAATGTTACCAACACGTCTGCCTGAGGTTCATACAATCCCGCCCAAGGCCAATGAAGAGTTCCGTTCTGCGAGCCTCGCCCGCCCCGATAAAATTCCGTCTTTAATCAAACTTTACATGTAAGTAAGTGGGTCACATATTGCTAAAATAATTTGTATCCAAAGAAATCTCCTGTACCTTAGAGAATTTCCTAAATCAAAATTGTAGTCAAATAAAGATTTCATTTAAAATATTGGACGTCTATCTTTTGAATGGGGCACGGGGTCCACATCTGAGGACTCTGGTGATAGGTTTGTCTGTATCACCTCCACTTCCTCTTCCATATGTTATGGCTTTTCTACAGGAAGATTTGAAGAAAAGAACACATTGTTTTTCCAAATTGAAAGAGTTAAAATCTTTCTACAGATAGTTTGGCACCAGTTGATTGGATTGAAATCTGGTGAATTGGTTGATTAAATATGTAACAGTGCAATATTTTATAGCCTTGGTGCAACTAATTACTTATTACTATGATCCTGTCAAAATCCCAACTTTCATGTACAGTTGTATATCTGCTTTTATGTTCTTGCATTGACCAAAAAATGTTATATAATAAAGCCATTGTTTTAACACATAGTGAGATTTATCTTAAACAAAATAACTTACCCAACATCAACAAACTTTGTATTCCCGAATGAAATTAAATAATAAACTCAGATTTGTGTCCCTTGGTTTGAAATGTCATATTTCTGGGTAATTGTGTTTAACAACAACAAGCCGCACAAAAATCACTCATCTGGATCGTCCACCCTTTCTCCAAATATGTACAATAATTTTGATTTGTATTTTCATTGGTCAATATTTGCAGAACTTGAGAAAATTGCCTCCTTCAAGCTTATGATAGAATTGCAAAAACCCATCGCTGCCAATGAAATAGGTTTTGCAGTCAACCCCAGTTTCTGTGAAGCAGGCTAAATATATGCTAAGAAGCAAAAGCACCATGCACTGGATAGAGCTAAGTGATAACACAACCAACAAATCAGATCACAGCTCTGTGGTCCTGCTCTATCCAGTCGTGAGTCGTGGTAGAGAATTCAACAAGGAACCGGAGGCGGAGGGCTTGATAACTCCCTGATTCTCAGTGGTGGGAGAACTGAGCACATCCCTGCAAAAGACAATGTTGAAGTATTTGCCTCATCGTGAAAGTTCTATCAGCCTCTTCCTGACATCTTTACGGAAAATTTGATTCACTCCACATTATATAAAGAACTGGCTGGAGGCACTGAATACAGGAGAGGCCATGGGCCCAGAAAACAGAGGTGATTCTCCCATCCTGTTGTGCTAATTTTTAAGCACAGCGGGCTGGGAGATTCTCACGTCGGCTGATTCGCGGGAGTCGCACATGCGTTCCCGCCCCGAAAGTGTCTTCCACCCCAAGTTTTTTGGTGCCGACGGAACCACGCTAAAAATCAGCGTAACCGACATTTGCATGCGTTTACATACCATAGCATCTGATTAGCGGCTCCATGACAACAAACTCCACCCTCATTAGCATCTCTCACCTTCTGGTGCGATGTCACTCTGGCACTGCTATATAAAAGTTGGCAGTTGGCGTGGCAGCATTGGACAGGAGTAAATAGGTCAGTTTTATAGAGCTCTGCAGCCCTGGACTGCTGTGGAGGTTAGAGGCAGGGCTGGAGATTTGCTGCTCGCTGTGGGGAGCTTCCTGGAGATCTTCAGGTGCTGTACCCTGGCCCTCTGAGGTGGGGTAGGGCCCTTAACGGAGGTGCTTGCCAGGCTGCTCTGTGCAGCCACTGTGCTATTCTTTTGTTCTGGTGTGGGGTGTGGTGAGGGACTGGACTGAGTGCTGGGGATTTAGGGAGGGGGTGGGGGGAGTGCACCATGTGCTGCTTGAGCTCATCAGCTCAGACAGCTAGAGTCTGTCCCTGCCCCGTGTTCCTGACCTGCAACAGATGCCTGGAAGGGAATGCGGTAGTTGCACTCAAGGCAATGGCTCAGAGAGATGCAATGGTCACGCCCACACGCCAACCTGCATGCTCACCCTGCCAGCCGTGTTCACGATGCCAATGGCAGGCAACCTAATCAGGTGACGCATGGCAGCACAGATTGTGTTGTGTTGCCAGCTCCCACAAGTGGGGGAACTGGTCTCATTGAGGGGGGAGGGGAGTGCAGGGGGGTTGTGGAGGGGGTGTGAAGGGGGTGGGGGTGGGCGGGCGGTGTTGGGGTCGATGGAAGCAATGCCATGAATCTATCAATCTCTCTCTCTCTAACCCCCACTGTGCAGAGTGGATCTGGACTGATAGATCTAGAGCTGGCCATCATGGTGGCAGCTGAGGAGGAGAAGGTGGCTCAGGAGGTGGAGGGCGTGAGGAGGCCACCGCAGGAGCAGCCAGTGGCAGGCCCCCTGGAAGGAGGGAAGGGGGCTGCCGCTGAAGGCCAGGAGATGGGAGAGCAGTCTCCCGAGAGGGTGGCCAGAAGAAGGAGGAGCTTCTCCCTCTCAAACTGTAGGGTGAATTCTAACATATTAAGGCCACTGCCTCCTCAGGGTTCCTTCATCTTAAGCTCCCCTATCAAGTCTCCCCTTTATTAATAAAGACAAGGGCTGGAATTTTACTGGCCCACCCACCACGGGAATCGGAGCAGGTGAGGGACGAAGCATGGGAAGGTCCATTAACCTCTGGCGGGATTTTACAGTTTAGGGACAAGTGCGGCCATAAAATTCCGAATCCAAATGTTTTTTAAACAGCCTTTTTCCTCTTTCTGCACCCATTCGCCCTGATGTCTCTCCATTCCTGTACTTGCTGTTTATATTTGCTTTGTAATTTTGCAATTTAGCCTGGGTAGCCCAACAAAAAGGAGAATTATCTTATTAAAAATATTCCTTCTTCTGAACACATCAGCCAGGATTAATTGCAGATGATTAGTCCGACAATGCAGAAGATTTTTTTACTCTATACCATTAAATCTTTCCCTATTATTTCAGAAAATAATATCTGGGAGTACACTTGTTAATTCATACAGAATTAATTTCAGTCTTAGCGACTGGGATATAATTTCAAAATTAGCCTGCCACACCTCAAATCATTCACTCGCAATTTGAGGAATGATGCTATTGATAATTAGTCCTATTTAATCTTCAGGAAAATTCATTTCTAATTTGTACATAGGCCTGTTAAAATTATTGTGACCACATTGCAGCAAAGATATCTGAAAATTGGCATGATTTATAGAAAAGGTAAAAGGTAACTCTGTTTTCCAAACTTGTATACTACCTGACAACCACATCTTTCTCGGAGTGATTGTCTATTGTGACTTCATGACCACAAAACATTCCAAAGCACTTTACAGGCAGTTATCTACTTTTGAAATAAAGGGGGCGATTCTCCCATCACCACCTGCAACTTTTCTGGTAGGCCGGGCTGGGAGATGCGCATCGCCGGCCTTGTTCCGGGATTTGCGCCAGGAACGCATGTGCATCTCCCAGAGCCGGCGAACAGTCGGAGTCCAGACCACGCTGGAAACCGGCGGGAAGACAGGTAAGTAATTTGAATCTTTTTTAATGTTGTTCAAATATGTTTAGCATGCGACTATCAGGAATTTGCCAGTCACAATTGAATCTCCCACCCCACCAGGAGTACTTCATTCCGCCGCGTTCAGACTAGCTCCCCACATTCACGGAACTAGCGGGAGATCCTGCCAGAATGAAGGGGGGGGGCAATCAGGGCCCTCCAGGGGGGTCAGGTGGCAGGGGGTGCCCCCTGGGCACGGGCACCCTGGCAGTGCCAGCCTGTGCCCCCTGGCACTGCCCAAGGGGCAAAGTGCCCATGCCCAGCGGGCACCTTAGCACTGCCGATCAGGCATGAGGCAATGCCAAGGGGGTTGGGCCTACTGAGGGCAGGGCCTAGGGACAATCAATGGGGGTGGGGTCCCACTGCCACTCCGCAGGTAAGATCGGTCTGGGATGGAGGGAGGGCAGCGATCGGGGTGAACTGGGGCGGGGGGGGGGGGGGGGGCGGGGGGGGGGTTGGTCTGCAGGGGGGGGCTGCCTCTGGAGGGGCGGTCTGACCCCGGGGGGGGGGTCAGTTGAGGGTGTTCTGCTGGGGTGAGGGGGATGGAGGGATCACCACTGCAGGGTGCGGGGGGTGCTGGACATCAAGGTGCTCCAGGGCAAGGAGGGGGGGGGGGGTCAGGGCTGGCCCAGGAATTGTTGTGGGGGCCGCGTTCGGGCCGTGTGGGAAGCTGGAGGGGCAGCACTGTGGGGGTCCCGGGCTGGCCATCAAATGGGGATACTGACAGATCAGGGCTATGGCGTTGGTGCAGAGTTCCAGAACTGTCAAATTCTGGTGCGAATAGGCCCCCACCCCCTGGGTTTTTAATGAGATTCACGATTGGGACCTCTGCAGTGCACAGAGTGTGGGAGATTCGGGTGAGAAGCTAAACTGGCAAAACAGTTGGGATCTAGAACAGTTTTCCCACCAATTCAGCATTTTGGGGAGAATCGCGGCACAAAGTTACTGTTGTAATGTAAACAACACTGCAACTAATTTGTACACAGCAAGATTACAATAGTGAGTGGGGATGAAAAGCTGCCACAATATGTGGTTTAATAAGACTGAGAATTAGATTTTATTTCAACTTGTGGTAAAGCTTGCAATTAAACTTCTAAAATTTAAATGCTTCTGGACGCATTGCATGAACCTTAAAATCATGGTCATACAGCTCAAATAGTTACAATTACTACTTTTAATAAATTGTGCTACAGCCCCTGATAAACCAAATACCACAACTTCAGCAGTGCAGCAGACTTCATGAACTCAGACCATACCAAAGTATTTTAGACACCTTTGAGGGTCAGTCTCCATTATTGTGTCAGCAAATGTCGTGGCCAGTTGATGCTGGTTAGCTGAGGAATAAACATTGGCCTGGATTCCAGGAGAATCTTTCTCCACATTTTCAGATGAAATCTCGGTTCATCATGTCATCTGACAGAGAGTCCCCCACCCCCCCGCCCCCCCACGCCCCCCCCCCGCCGCCCCCCCATCCCCCGGATATTGCTACAGCCCAGACTGTTCGAGGGCTGCATTGAAATGTCACTGCGATCCTGGATTAAAACCTGCAGCAGGTTTGAACTCAGCACCTTTGGATTCGCCAGCACGGCGAGATCTGCCAGCGCCGAGGTCTGTCAGTGCCGAGATCTGTCAGCGCCGAGGTCTGTCAGTGCCGAGATCTGTCAGCGCCGAGGTCTGTCAGCGCCGAGATCGGCGCATGCACAGTGTCGCCACACTGATGGCCTCCTGATTGCTGCCAGTTCAATCGCTGGCTAACCCTATGACCCCCCGCATCGCCGGCTCTCTGTCCCTCCACGGCCCAATCGTTGGTCCCCCCGACCATTCCTGGGCCCAGCCCCGGCCCCCTCCTCCCGGCCCACCGCGATCTCCAGCCACCGCTGCACCCGAGAGTTATCCACCCCTGCAGTCCCGACTCCCCGCCCCCACAATAGGCTGACTGCCCCCCCCCCCCACCCCTGACTGCCCCCCCCCACCCCTGACTGACCCCCCACCTCCCAGCCCACCCCAATCGCTGCCCTCCCTCCTTCCCCCACCGGTCCTGAATGCAGAGTGGCAGTGGGACACCCACCCCCACCGATCATCCCCTAGGTGCCACCCCTTGGCACTACCTGATGCCCGGTAGGCAGTACCAAGGTGCTCCCTGGGCATGAGCACTTTGCCCCTTGCGAAGTGCCGGGGAACAGGCTGGCAGTGCCAGGGTGATAATGCCCAGGGGGCACCAACCCCGCCGCCTGACCCCCTGGGGGAGCCCCCGATTGCCCCCCCTTCACTCCAGTGGCCTTGGGCCACTAGCTCCCCGAAACTGGGGAGCTAGTGTAATCCCCGTTGGAGTGAAACACTCTGGCTGGGTGGGAGATGCTAGCGGGCCTGGAGAATTCAGTACCGTGCCCGCTAATCTTATTCAAATTATATTGAAATTACTATTTAAATGGGCTGTGCGTCTCCCCGCGATTTCTGGTGCGGAGCGGACACCGCCGGAAATCCAGCGCTGGGAGATGCACTCGGGGCACGAACGCTCATGCAAACCCTGCGAATCGGCCACCTCAGGATTCTTCTGGTTTGCTGGGTTAAAAAATTAGCACAGCGGGGTGGGAGAATCGTGAATATTTACTCTCCCCCAATGATTCCCAGCTGCATCTTTTTTTGTTGAGGTATACCTCAGCAGACACTCTCCCACATTT
Organism: Mustelus asterias; assembly: GCF_964213995.1. Lineage (NCBI taxonomy): Eukaryota > Metazoa > Chordata > Chondrichthyes > Carcharhiniformes > Triakidae > Mustelus > Mustelus asterias. The sequence continues at coordinate 78,961,711 of NC_135821.1, forward strand.
TCCATGAACCTTGTGAGTGAACATCTATAGGCTATTCAATCACATGGGGCATCACCTGTCCTGTCGTCAAACCAACTCCTGCACGCACCCACTTCCATCAAAGGTCACTGAGTAAGCTCTTGGAGTGGGAATCCTGTCTGATCTTCCCTTCCATAATGTCAGGACGCTGGTGCCAGTTATGGCATCCCATGTGTTAATTGTGTTGTGGTTAAGGACATATGGACGGAGAGTATTGATTCATTATTTGAGCACATTTAAAGAGAGACTTTAGGAGGGAGGTAGACAAATGTAATGTTGCATTCTATAAATAAATATAGTATTAAGTAAAAGATTAGTGATGGATTCCTCCATCATCATCTGGTTTCAAATGTCTTCAGACTGTACCATTACTTCAGAGAGCCACTAACTCAGTAAATGTCAGGAATTAATCCTCAATCATTCGTGTTTAAAATGTTATAATGATTTACTGGGTAACGGGGACAGGATTTTAAAAAGTAATCATCTGGTTCCTTGTTTTCATTTCTATCTATTAATTTTGCATTCTGTTTTAAGACAAAAACAAAATTCTATCCGAGATTTTGATTTGATTTGATTTATTATTCTCACATGTATTAACCTACAGTGAAAAGTATTGTTTCTTGCGCGTTATACAGACAAAGCATATCGTTCATAGAGAAGGAAACGAGAGAGTGCAGAATGTAGTGTGACAGTCATAGCTAGGGTGTAGAGAAGGATCAACTTAATGCAAGGTAAGTCCATTCAAACGTCTGACAGCAGCAGGGAAGAAGCTGTTCTTGAGTCGGTTGGTACGTGACCTCAGACTTTTGTATCTTTTCCCCGAAGGAAGAAGGTGGAAGAGAGAATGTCCAGGGTGCGGGGGGTCCTTAATTATGCTGACTGCTTTGTCGAGGCAGCGGGAGGTGTAGACAGAGTCAATGGATGGGAGGCTGGTTTGCATAATGGATTGGGCTACATTCATGACCTTTTGTAGTTCCTTGCGGTCTTGGACAGAAAAGGAGACACACAACCAGAAAGAATGCATTCTATGGTGCATCTGTAAAAGTTGGTGAGAGTCGTAGCTGACATGCTAAATTTCCTTAGTCTTCTAAGAAAGTAGAGGCGTTGGTGGGCTTTCTTAACTATAGCATCGGCATGGGGGGGACCAGGACAGGTTGTTGGTGATTTGGACACCTAAAAACTTAAAGCTCTCGACCTTTTCTATTTCGTCCCCATTGATGTAGATAGAGTCTTGAACAGATCTTTTCCACTCAAGATATTGGACAAACCAGCTTGGTATCAATTCATGTGCTTTGCCTAATAATAATTTGGTGCGGTTTTAAGAATTAAAAATCCCACCTGAGATTTAAGAAAGATCAAACCAGATTTTGAAAAAAGTGAGAATCAACTGTGGCAGAATCCTAAAGATAAAAATATACATCGCCACAAAGCACTCAGTCATGACAATGGGGATGATGCAGGATAGATACATGAGCTGTGCATACTTATGTCTGTGGCAAGGTCCATTAGAGTGTGAAGGTCAGAATAACCTTTATTTTAATTGTTCATTGAAAAATCATAAAACTCTTAAGTTGCAAAGAAAATAATCACTACTAGATAAATTTCACATACTGTAGAGAACTTGTAACAGTCAAATGATGTAAAATCAATTATCAATACAATGTAATACTTTATGATGAATACTTTATTATAAATAGTTGACTGTACAGTTAAATGTATCATCTGATTGTTTGACATTAAAGTATGGGTGTGGATTCTGTGATGTTTCATTGCACAAAGAAATAATCAATAATTAAACTCATTAAACTAAATGTAGTCGTGAAAGTAATAGGAAAGCGTTCGTCAAGAAAACAATTGATTGGGGTACCGGAGTCGAGATTTATCCAGTGTGTTGAGGGATATCAAAAATTTAATTTGACACGCACTATTATATCATTCTGTTGGAGTTGTGGGAGAATTGGTTGTACTACAAATGAAGAGACATGATGCAGACAGTGTACCTTTGTGTCTGGGTACCCCAAATTCTGTAATACTTAGTAAAAATCCATTCTTAAATATATAATTGATATATTACTTTGTGTTAAGAGAATTAATTTGTAGAAGTGTAGCATGGGTAAACAATGTGATTTATTTGAATTTTGAAACCTTTGAGGAAAAGAGGAGAAACTAAAACCTTTTCCCGTCAGTTTTACCCCATTTTCCACCTAAATGCGACTATTGATGTCTAACTAAGTAAAAATATTATTCAGTAACCATCTGACTTACCTGAGTAAAGCAACCGAGCTACTGAATAAAGAGCCCATGCAGGTAAATCGTTGACCACCTGAGTAAGTATCAAAGATGGGGACAACCTCCCTGCAGGGATTCTGTCACCCATAAAGTCCGTACAACCAATAGTGGAATTGGGGTTTGAGAATGTACAGCACAACATCCTCAGTGGGTAGAGGTTGGGAGGTGAAAAGATTACCAAATTATACAGACAGTGTTTACAATCTTTCAAAAAAAATCTCGCTATATCATCTTAATGTACTTCTAATATATCATTGTACCTTTCATTAGAATTCAAATAAACCTTTATCACATTTGAAAAAGGCACAGAAAATTAAAGACACACAAATCAATCAGCAACTACTAGGAGGAGGAGGAGGTTTGTGATTTAGCAGAACCTTCTCCAGAACTAAAAATAGAAATATGAAGAAGAATATAAATATAATCAGAAAAATGTAGAGGGGGGTAAACAAGCTTGCTATATTCAGATCACTGGCTTAATTGTCGCAATTTTAGACAAATGTTTTTCTCAGGTTTCTCCAGTGGATTTCACTTTACATTTTCAAATCTCAAACCCACTTTTGGGATATATATTTCTGGATGGCCCCTAAACAGCAGGATGACCTGCCCTCTGTCTTTGTAACCCCGCACTACGACCCTTCTGGTCAGTCATTTACATGGAGATAAAGGAGCAGCATTCCTGGTATAATGGCTCCAGGTCCTATTGCAGCATGAACTTGTGGTTTGAATAAGAAAGCCTCCCCTCCCCCACTCCCTCTGCACCATTCTCTGAGATGGATGAATGGGGAGGGTAGGTTGCTGTTTCACAGACTCCTTTGCTGCTCCTTCAATAGTCAAGTTGAGCTTGGAGTCTAAAACTTCATCACTGACAAAATTAACTGGATGTTTTTGTGGCACAGGCTTACTTTTTGTATTCTCTTATTTACCTGGAGATACGGAAGCTGAGTTTGGGTGAGTCTGATTGGTTTTAGGTCTATTCTTCAAAACGTCCAACATCTCGTTTTTTTTGTAACTTTTAGTAATCGATGCCGTCTATTTCCCCACGGATGAGTAACTCAGCGTTACAAGTTTGCATTTAGGAAGGGATTCTCAATTGGATATGAAATTTAAATTAAATCTCACGTGGAAAACAAGGAAAAGTCATTTTAGGAAATGTTATCTGAGAAAATGGCACTTTCTGAGAGAGGTTTAGTTCGACTTGTCCAATAAACACATTGAAATTTGGTGCAAGTGCAGACTCTTGTTTTGAGGTAGAAAAGACAAACTTTAGAAAAAGCTCGATTTCCCTTTGATTGGGGAAGGATGAAAGAAAATATTCTGACTTACTCACAAAATCAAGGAAATGTCAATAACAGAAATGAGTAAAACTCAGAGAAAGAGATCTTAACCCAGCTACATGGCAGAATATAACTGGTATAAATAGCTGAAATCCATGGTGCGAATGATATTATTTGAGCTAACTGGTTTAATGGACATTCAGATAAGAAAAGTTGATATGAGTGAGTTCCAGTTCCCTTGTGTGGAACCAATTTCTACTCGCTAGACAAATTGGTTCATTTTCAGTTTGTAAAGTAACATTACACAAATAGTGAGAGTGAAGACTTCTCTTTATAAGAAAGCTGCATTTGGCCTCCTAGGAATGTAACCCTTTAGAAATATTATTGATCTTTTTTCATGCTGCAATATTTGTGATTTTGGGGAATGCTTTGTGGAATTTGCTTGTCAAATGGACAAAAGACAAAATCCCAGATAAACAACTAATGGATGGATAGAAAAATGTGGATGTATGGCTGGGATTTTATGTTCTTTGCTGGCTGTGTATGGGGCCCATCAACTAGTGCAGGTTCACTTACTGCATTCATATCAAATCTTTCTTTCTGCCATTTTAACAGAGGAATGAAAGCCATTTACTTGTTAAATGTTTTTCTTCCAGAGGCTGCAGAGAGTTATTGTGCTCTATTGTGAAAGATTTGACGATTGAATATTATTAAATCTTATTGGAATATTTTGGTGATGTTGCTTGTCCAGAATATATACAAGAAACACAGTGTTACTGTTCTGGGTAAATGCTAGCCTAGTCTACAATTGTGACTGTTAACAATACTTGTCCAGTAAGAAACATCGACATTATTGTGGTTGGTGGATAATGGAAGGAACACAGAGATTTATTATCATCCTTGTCCCTGGAAGTGTGGAAATCTTTAGTGCTTTGAGAATTTTTGCCATTTTTCTTTCTGATTTCCATCTTACACTTTTCGTCATATATGTTTCCTGTCTTTTTGTAACTCTTGAACTTTCACTCACTTCAACTAATAACCTGTTTATCATTGCAACAATTATGGTGATGAGAAAGTTTATTTTAGTCTGTACTTTGTTCCTATAACATGTTACCACATCAGGCCCAAGGATTGGGGAAGACTTTAAATGAGTACAGTTTTTCTAAATCCTGAGCTTCTTGTCACCTAAGCACGATTACATGTATCATAGTAAATACACACTCTCCTTTTTCAACTTTTCAGTTGTCCTGCACCGAATGTTCTTCAACTCCTCTCAGTAATGCAATTCTTCTTTCAATGCTTTGGACACACATGTCATAAGCTACTAACAATGACAAAGTCTTAATATTTAGAATTTGTCCAGCGTGTTAGCAGCACACATGTTTCATGGCCTTGTGCCAAAATCTGATCTCCCCTTTGCTGAGCTGAGCTGGTAGAATGGAGGGGTTGGCCTGGAAATGAGATGTTGGTGGTGATTTTATAGCACATTTTGAGCCACATGAAAAAGCCTCCAGACAAAGGCAGCCGTGTGCAAACATATGGAAATCATCAATAAAAGAGCCAGAGATACCAATAAACATGGCATTACGGGGTAACACCTGAACCTATTAAAACAACATCCTTGCTAGCTTGAATCAGCTCCAATTCTCTCAGTTACCTCTTTATTAAACTAAAACTATTTTGCATTTCTTTGTCTCATCTTTTAACCATGTTCCTTTGCACTTGTTTTTCTGACTGAAAAAAAACAGCTACAGCTTCCCCACTTAGCCTTGCAAATTACATCCTTGCACATGTTAGCAAAGCGTGACATGCACAAAATTAAATAGTATCTGTTAGAGTTTATCTGCATAAAATATTTCACAATTTTTACAATACACTTGCTCTTATTTCAAAACTTTTTGAATCAAAATAACAAAAAGAGGATGCAAAATGTTACAAAATGTTACAAGTAAATGCATTTTAAATTATTCAGTATCAAATTCTTTGCTACATTAAATAAAGTAAAGTTGCTTAATTATTTCCAATTATCTTTCTCTTTAAGCATACTAATTTAATGGTATCCATTTGTAAATAATCAACATTATACTGCACTGCATTCTGATGCTATTACAGTTTAAATTATGCAGTGTGCTATGATACAGCAGTGCATATATTCCAAAAACAAACCTATCAAAATTAGTTGTTTGGTTTTCTGTAGAAACTTGTGTAGCTTTTTTGAAAATTTTCAATTAATGGAAAATGCAAACTTTAGAAAGCAAAACACGTTTGTCTCGAACACTTAATATTTATTTAAAAATGAGAATACAGTCCCTTGATCAATTTTCTCCCCTGTTGTTAAACACCAATGGTGGCCTAATATCTCCTAAATCACGCACTTTATTGCTCTGATTCTGAATTACTACATGCCTCTGTCTCTGTGCCACTCCGCCTTTGGGAACTGATGTTTCAGGATTATATCCGTTGCTGTTTGCACCTCTCTCCTCAAACCAATCTGCCTAACTGTCTCCCTTCCTCCCTTCAAAAGCAAATCGTACATCTTTAATTACTTCCCTTAATCTTTCCTGCCTGTTGCTCAGCATTCTGCCCCCACCATGTGAAGTGCTCTGAGTGATTCTATTCTGTACCGAGCTTTATAAATGGAAGCTGTTGTTATTTAACCATTGATGTGAAGGTGTGTGAGTGCAGCCTGGGAAGGACTCCCTGCCTTATTTTCACTTTGCCTGCAAAAATCTCCAGCCTCCTGCTTATTGGCTCATCACAATGCTCAGTCCAAGATCAAAGACTCAGTGATGTTCAGATGTCAGGATTTGAACTTTCCCCCAACTCTTTGAACTTGTGTTCACAGGAAAAAAGGGGAGTTTCCAGAGGTAAACTGAGCATCTTACAATTCAAATGTTGTGGCCTTGTTCACTTTATGAGCAGGAGAGTGAAGAACAGAGTGGGAGCACTGATCAAGCATGATCTAACTGAATTGTGGTACAGGCTTGAGGGACTGAATGGTCTCCTTAGGGTTGTATGGATAAGATGTTAACCCACTCGAAATCTATTCATTTAGAGTTAAAAGCGGGTGCTATCTTGCAGTTACCTACAATAAAAACGGAAAATGCTGGAAAACTCAGCAGGCCGGATAGTATCTGTGAAGAGAGAAACAGAGTTAATGTTTCAAGTCTTTCAGAGCAATTACTTATGGTGAGCTGCGTAAGAAATTCTGTGGCATGGACACTGTATTTAGCTTTCTAGTCTGAAACTCAATGAATATTTCTTTGTAAAGTCGTCATATTCAGGCAAAGCTAATACAGCAGTCAGATGTATTTACAAGATCATTAGAATCACAGAATGCCTACAGTGCAGAAGGAGACCATTCGGCCGATCGAGCCTGTGCCAACTCACTGACAGGGCACCTTTCCCAGGGCTCTCTCCATTCCCATAACCCCGCTTATCCCCCCCTAACCTACATATTTTTGGAAACTAAGGGGCAATTTAGTATGGCCAATCCACCTAACCTGCACATCTTTGGATTTAAAAAAAATACAGAATCACAAATGCATAAGGCAAATTCTTCAAAGTAAACATGGACGTTGCGGCTCAAGACTCAAAGTGATTGATGGAGATGTTGTTCCATAGTAACAATACATTTTTCTCCTGTGAAGTTGCACCCCAGTCACCTCCATGTTTGCAACTTAATTTTCAGACAGGGAATTGGGTATCAGGAAGTCCAATGTCTCCTTCATTGTTCTCACAGTAAGTGGCACTGAAGCTAAAATACAACATAATCCCTTCGAGCAGAAAAACAAATGGGCAAAATGAGGCAGCAAAAGATTAATTCATTTCATTTTTCCTCTTTTTAAAATAATATATAGTTTAGTTTCAAAAGGCCTTTAAAAAGTCTTCACCTGAGACACCTACATATGCAGACAGTAATTGCTAACAAGCCCAGGGGTCTGAACAATCTCTGAAAGATTAGGCGTCATTTTGCTAATATCTTTAGAAAAGAGCAGCTTGGAAGTGGCTGTAAGTGTTGCACATTTACTCAGTTATGTTGAAGAGCAAAGATTCCATTTGTTGTCACAGTGAATCGCTAAGGTCGTACTTAATCTAAATCCAGTCACTCTATAGGCAGGTATTATTTGTATCATTTCATCAAATGTTAGTGCATCGCCAAAGATCAAATACATTTAATAAAACCTTGGAATATTTTCCTCATATTCCTATTTCTGTTTAATTTTGTGATTTTTTTGTGTTTATCATGATGAATTGGTAAATTGAATACTCTGGAGCTGAAAGTTTGCCAGGTAGTAAGGTCCAGGAACCTGTCCAGCTGTGAACTCTGCCACTGAGCCCACCAAAGTTCAGGGAGGTCACCAAATGTGTGTTGCAATGGCAGACACCAGGCCATTGCTCTGGAGGAGGTTGCTGGTTCTCTTGCCATGGAATGCTGAATTCTCAGCTCTGGGGAACTGTTTGTAAGGGGGCTGCTCGAGAGTGCTGTGAAAAAATAGACCTTTTTCTTCAGCGACCAGAGCCACCAGCCTGGCCTGGACCCCAATAGACCCCACTTCCACACTTCAGTACCACCATATATCTGAGTCACCAGAGGATCTCTGTGGACCCTGCACCACATCCCACTCAGGGTCAGTGACATAGGAACTGCTGACTTTAAGCAGCCCCCCCCACCCCACCTCCTCTTGTTGCTACCCTTGTTTGAGGTATTCAAGGCTCCATCCCGTACAATAGGAATCTCCATGTGAGGATGGGACCCAATGTACAAAGCTACTGACCTAAACGACTGTGCGACCAAATTCCACTCTAACGCCATTTCCAAGTTTGCTGATGGCACCATTGTCGTGGTTGGATCTCAAACAATGACGAGACAGAGTACAGGAAAGAGATAGAGAATCTGGTGAACTGGTGCAGCAACAATAATCTCTCACTCAATGTCAACAAAATGAAGGAGAGAGTCATCGACTTCAGGAGGCATAGTAGAGGGCATGTCCCTGTCTACATCAATGGGGACGAAGTGAAAATGGATCACGGGGATGATCCCGAATACACTGGAACTGTACCACAACCTTTAGGAAAGGATTGTTGAAAGGGGAAAAAACAAATTTTTGCAACAAAATCCGAACACGTATGTGGCTGAAGAAGCCAATAGGATTAATAGAACCAGACTGGGCCTGTCAGTGATCTCAGAGCAAGAAATAAAATAAAACCCTAAGTTTTGAATTTAGTCTGAGTAGGACAAAGTGTCGTGGCTTTTACGTTTAGAATTCCTGTTTATAATCCTGAAGATTAACATAATACAATTTCAGATTTTTATTGATAATGTACACACTTCCAAAGCTGCAAAAAAATCCAGTCCTCAAAGTGTTAATAAATTATTTATTCCAAATGCAAAATCTGCAGGAAAATGTGATAAACAGTTGACAGGAAGAAAATGAAAAGCTTATGTAGCAGGAACAAGAGACGAGGGTCCATCTCATCAACCGCTTTGAAAATTCACTCTGACAATTGTGGGGATGTAATGTTCCCCCCACCCCCAGCCAATCCTCTCAGGTTTCCAGACCAGAGGCATTGCTAAGACTTTGTCTGAACTGTTCCATTAATGCACCTCAGCCCCAAGCTTACACCGGCCATTTCACTCCATGTCTGTGATGTTTCCAATCACCATTCGCTCTCCTTGTGGCCTCTTCACGTTGAGCTGATGTGAAATGATTGTCTGCAGGATCCTCTGGAACGGAATTGGGAAGGATACTTTCATCCTTCGTGTTTGAGACTAGATTCTAATCCACATCCCAGAAGTGAAAAGAAACCCTTTGCAATTGTGCAAATTAACATTAGAGAACAGCAAGCTAATGCAAATAACCATGCAATGTATGAACATGCTTAGTGGATGCAATTTGAAATGTTTTGTGTCACGCTTTTTAAACAATTTTTTCAGTAAACTGTGACGTAGATAAATTCAGTCATTCTGTACGGATGTACTCTCGCCAGTTTAGGTCCAGTGACCACCCCCAACCCCCAAACCATGGATCAGTTAAATCTTTTGCTGTGTTCAGTTGAATACAAAGCTATTATGCACTCGCTCTTTGTAATCCCCAGAGAGTGGGGGATGGGGAATGGAAGATATGGAGGAAGGTTGGGGGAGGGGAACTTGGCAATGAATTGCCAATGAAGTATGCAAGAAAACCAAGATATGTTTCCACCTGAGCTTCTCCCTTGCAAAATTCCTGGATATTCTTCATTTGTAGGAGAATTTGAAATGGATATTTTCCCCTTTAACAATATTTGAAAGCAATATTCAAAAATTCCAACCACACAGACCCTTTCAAGATCAGCAAGGCTCATGTGCTGCTGTATTCAGCATCGAATTATTGCATGGGATTTAATTCATTTCGTGTGTGTTTTATTTGACAGGATATTGTGAAAAGTTCTTTCGAAAATGTTATACTTTCGTATAAAGCTTCCAAATTGAAAATACATATTGGTTCTGTGCTGTGTATAATTGAAAGATGCCGTGATAACTAGTACATTAAGAGTTAATATCCTTGGTCCATTGTACCTGCACAACAACTAGATAAACATAAATGCAACCACTCACAGGAAAGAATTTGTAGAGCAGATAATTATAAGGATTTTAATTAAACTCTAATGAAGGAGATGCCGCTTCTGACAAGAGCAAAAACCCCCTCCCCCATCAGGAAATCCTGTTTTTCTGCCCTTATTGAAAATCCTGTACACTGAACAGTTTTTTAAAATGCTGTGGAACATTGCTGTTTAATTCCTGAAGATGTTTGTTGAGAAATTATCAGAAAAATGATCAGCAAAAAACCACACAGCAAACCTGTGCCTGTGAATGATGTCGACATAACCTGTGTCTGTGAATAATTATGTGTGTGTGTACAGGAGATATTGATATGTCTCCCACAGTACCATTCCCTTCACTCTGAACCGCACACATTGACTTTTCAGGCAATGTTTTCTCTGCGATTGGTCATTGTGGAGTAAAGGCAGCTACAGTGATCTACATGCAAAAAAGTACAACACTCAGCCAGACTTAAAATATCAAGCAGCAAATGTGGCCAGTCTGTTTCTGATAACAGGCTTGTGGATGTTTTTGCTGTCTCGATACATGTAGATTTCACAGTAAATTCAGCCTCCCCTTTGTAGAGTAGAGGGTCTATTTTTCTCTGATAATTTGATAATATTCCGGATGGATTTCTGTCGAAAGAATTTGCATTTTTAAGGAACCTGAACAGACGCTCCAAATGTCTGCAATGTCACTCACTCCATCCCTCTTCCTGTCTAACAGTCAGAAACTAAACCAATCCCTTCACAAACACTGACCCCCAGCACGAGTTTAGGATCACATATTTGTATCAACACTAAGACTGCCTTTTCCCATCACTGAAACAATGTCCAACTTTGTTCCTGACTCAGCTTCTTTGCTGCTGAAATCAACATAAGAACATAAGAACTAGGAGCAGTAGGAGGCCTCTCGAACCTGCTCCGCCAGTCAGTAAGATCATGGCTGATCTTTTTGTGGACTCAGCTCCACTTACCCGCCCGCTCACCATAACCCTTAATTCCTTTACTATTCAAAAATTTATCTATCCTTGCCTTAAAAACATTCAATGAGGTAGCCTCAACTGCTTCACTGGGCAGGGAATTCCACAGATTCACAACCCTTTGCGTGAAGACGTTCCTCCTCAATTCAGTCCTAAACCTGCTCCCCCTTATTTTGAGGCAATGCCCCCTAGTTCTAATTTCGTTAAATCCTTATCTTGGCCTTATTACTTCTGAACTTAACTCTTCCAATGCACTTACGCATGTTTTACCCTTTGTAAACTTTAAATCAGCTAAAGCTCTGCTGCCCACTTGCCTCCTTGCACCAAATCCCATTCACCCATTAAGCTTGTGCTTGCTGACCGACACTGGCTCACACTCACACAAAACCTCGAGTTTAAAATTCTCATCCCTGCTCTCGAACATTTCCGTGCACGCCCCCTCCAGCCTCATCTCTGCATCCCCCAACCCTCCGAGATATCTGTGCACATCTAATTCTGGCCTCTTGTATATTTCAATTTTAATTGCCCCACCGTTATCGGCCATTATCTGGGGCTTAAGCCCTGGAATTCCTTCCTAAATCTCTCTGCCTTTCCATCTCTCTTTACTCCTTTAAGAGGTTTCTTAAAACTTATTTCTTTGACCAAGCTTTGTTTGTCTGTCCAAATATCGCGTGATGTGGCTCCACACTTGGAATATAGTGTTCAATTCTGATCACCACACTACCAGAAGGATGCGGAGGCTTTGGAGAGGGTACAGAAAAGATTTACCAGGATATTGCCTGGTATGGAGGGCATTAGCTATGAGGAGAGGTTGGAGAAACTTGGTTTGTTCTCACTGAAACGACGGAGGTTGAGGGGTGGCCTGAGAGAAGTCTACAAGAATATTTAAGGGCATGGACAGAGTGGATAGTCAGAATCTTTTTCCCAGGGTGGAAGAGTCAATTACTCGGGGGCACAGGTTTAAGGTGCAAAGGACGAGGTTTAAAGGAGATGTACGAGGCAAGTTTTTTACACAGAGGATGGTGGGTGCCTGGAACTTGCTGCCGGGGTAAGTAGTGGAAGCAGATACGATAGTGACTTTTAAGGGGCGTCTGGACAAATATATGAATAGGATGGAATAGAGGGATATGGTCCCCAGAACGGTAGGGGGTTTTAGTTTAGTTGGGCAGCATGGTCAGTGAAGACTTGGAGGGCCAAAGGGCCTGTTCTTGTGCTGTAATTTTCTTTGTTCTTTGTTGTTTGTTCTTTGGTGTTGAATCTGTATTTATAATGCTCCTGTGATGCACCATTGGGATGTTCTCATAGAGTCAGAGAGGTTTACAGCATGGAAACAGGTCCTTTGGCCCAATGTGTCCATGCCATCCCTTTTTTTAAACCCTAAGCTAATCCCAATTGCCCATGTTTGGCCCATATCCCTCTATACCCATCGTACCCATGTAACTGTCTAAATGCTTTTTAAAAGACAAAATTGTACCCGCCTCTCCTGCCTCTGGCAGTTTGTTCCAGACACTCACCACCCTCTGTATGAAAAAATTGCCCCTCTGGCCCTTTTTGTATCTCTCCCTTCTCACCTTAAACCTATGCCCTCTAGTTTTAGACTCCCCTACCTTTGGGAAAAGATATTGACTATCTAGCTTATCTATACCCCTCATTATTTTATAGACCTCTATAAGATCACCCCTCAGACTGCTACGCTCCAGAGAAAAAAGTCCAGTCTATCCAGCCTCTCCTTATAACTCAAACCGTTAAGTCCAGGAGCATCCTAGTAAATCTTTTCTGCATTCTTTCTAGTTTAATAATATCCTATCAATACAGTAATGATGCAAAATAAATACAAGTTGTTGTTGCTTTTGCTTCATAGCAAATGATTCACTCTTGTGTCGTCACATCCTAATTGTAGAAAAATATCTGCTGATTTATTTCCATGATGTGGAGATGCCGGCGTTGGACTGGGGTGAACACAGTAAGAGTTTTGACAATACCAGGTTAAAGTCCAACAGTTTTATTTGGTAGCAAATACCATAAGCTTTCGGAGCGCTGCTCCTTCGTCAGATGGATTCGCATTCTAATCAGTATTCTGTAACTTGATTTTGTGTCTCTGTGCCCTGTTTGAGAGCACATTTCCACTCCATCTGACGAAGGAGCTGTGCTCCGAAAGCTTATGGTATTTGCTACCAAATAAAACTGTTGGACTTTAACCTGGTGTTGTTAAAACTTTTACTGGATTTATTTCAACCAAGAGTTTATCCTTATCAACATCTCAATATTAAAAACAAAATCCAATATCACATTACACTCTGCAGCACATAATGGGATTTGTAAAACATTCCTCCGCGTGTGGATGGCACTGGCTGGGCCAGCATCTATTGCCAATCACAAATTATCCTTCAGAAGGTGGTGGTGAGCTGCCTTCTTGAACCGCTGCAGTCCGTGTGCTGTGGGTTGACCCACAATGCCGTTAGGGAGAGAATTCCAGGATTTTGCTGACATCAGACTGGAATCATTTGACAGTCCAAGCCTCAGTAACATCCCAGCAATAAGCCTTGGACACCAACTGCAGCTCCTGGGAGAGGAGGAAACAGTCTCAGCCCAAGCTGAGCTGAATGATAGGTCGGATAGGAGAAGGGAACAGGGCAGGCTATGGTGTTGGGGAACACTGGACAGGGTGGCAGCAAGGTAAAATTTTTTTGTCAGGTCAGGAGGAGAATTCTCACAAAAAGTAATTAAAAACATCTGGGGGCCATTTGTAATTAACTGCCTGCGATTCCTTTATGGACACCTGGTTCACCGTTCAACACCTGGTTCACTGTTCAATGCCTGGTTTACCATTCAACATCTGGTTCACTGTTCAACATCTGGTTCATGTTCAACATCTGGTTCATCGTTCAACGTGCTCCCAGTAAAATTCTAAGTGCTGAATTTGTAGAAGAACTGGGAGTAAATCCCTCTGGTTTTTTAGCGGGAGTTTCAAAATGAATTCCCACACTCTGTGCGCTGCAGAGTGCCTCAGCGAGAATCACACCAAAAATCAGTGGGCAGGACCTATTCCCGCTGGAGAGGCTGGCAACATAGCGCTGAGCGGGCCACTGCGAATGCAATGATCTTCAGAGCGGAAATCGGCGCATGCCCCGTAGCCCCACACTGCCGGCTTCTTGATCGCTGGTCAACTCAATTGCTGGCCAGCCCCTCGACCCCACATTATTGCCCATCTGACCCTCCACCCCCCGATCGCTGGCCTCCTAGACTTCTTCGGGTGGCCCTGGTGTCTCCCCGCCGCCAACCCCCACCCCCCAGAAGCCCTGAATCCCCCCCCTCCACCAGAAGCCCCAACCATCCCCCCTCCCCCCCCACACCCGGATGGCCAACCCTGATCACCCACTTCCCTCCATCCGTCACCAATCCCTATGCAGAGTGGCAGCCGGACCCCACCAATAGGCCCCTCCAACCCCCATAGGCCCAGTGCAAATATGCCCTGTCCCCACTGCCCCACTCCCTTGGCACTGCCCGATGCCCAGTGGGCAGTGCCAAGGTGCCCCTTGGTCATTGCCACTTTGCCCCTTGGGCAGTGCCAGGGGGCCCAGGCTGGCACTGTCTCAATGGCATTGCCCAGGGGGCACCCCCTCTTTGCCCACGACCTCCTGGGAGGCCTCCATGGCTTCTGTTCCCTCCAGGAGGGTCGGGATGCCTGCTCACAGTTAGTGTGGAGCTGTTGTAAACCCTGCTGGAGGGGACCACTCCTGGCGGGTGGGAGACGCTAATGGGATTTGAATTCAAATTTAAATACGGAAATCAATTCCACATCGATTTCCAGCGCAGAGTTAATGACTCCAAAAACTTGGAGCCAGAGATGCGTGGAAGACGGGGCACCCAGCGGGGAGCGCACTAAACGGCCTCCACTGATGTCTCCCTGCCCGTTGTGCTTTTAGAGCAGTGCAACAGGCTGGGAGAATGGCCCCCCACCCCCCAAACCTGGTATAATCCGGGTGGAGCCTGTCTGGGATAAACTCCAGCCAGATGAAAATTTCAATGGGATTTGACAAGCAATCCAGGAGCTGGAATTGTCAACGGTTTAACATCCATTTTGAAGATGATCAGGAAAGTGAGAGGGTGTTTAATCAGGCTGGAGGATGTGGGGTGGGGAGCCCATCCACTTCACACCTTTGCCCCAATTAAATTCAGAACGGAAAGACTTGTGAATGGCCAACCTGCCACCAATCAAAGCCCTGGAAAGTGAGTGATTAATGTGTTTTTTTGGGTTGGTTAGCTCAGTCGTCTGATAGTTAGCATGACACAGAATGATGCTAACAGCACAGCTTCGATCCACACGCAATTTGCAGTAGTTCATGGTGAGCTACTCCTTGCCTTTCCCCAAGCTTATGGAGTGACCATACAAACAAGGAGCAGAAGTAGGCCATTCAGCCCCTCGAGCCTGCTCTGCTATTTAATAAGATCATGGCTGATCTGACATTAACCTTAAATCTGCATCCTACCTAAATCCAAATACAGACCTAACGGTGCCCTCAAATTATACAGAACCAACTGTCTCTTTCTAATGGAGAGAATTGCCCATCTGAGGACTATGGCTAATTATTTACCAATACTCACTGAAGGATCTCATTCCACCAGTGGCGGGTAGGGCAGTCCACGGAGGAAGCCTGAAAAAGCTGCTGGGGGCAGGGGTGGCGGTGTCCATCATTGTCAGGGATTCAGTACCTAATAAAGGGATCTGGCATTAGGAAGGGTGATGTCTCACTAAGAGCCAGCCTTTTGCACCCCCGCTGGCCAGAGATCCCTGCCCACCAAACCCATCACACTTTTGACCTGGATCCTTTCGCAGTTCTGGGCTTCTGCATTACCAAGAGCCACCACCACTCCGAGTGTGAGGTTTCCACTCCTGGGTCCTTGATCCAAGATAAGACCCACTCCTGACCACTTCAATTCCTGATAGACACTTCTGGACCTTCCTTAGAAGGAGGTGGGACGAAGTGGGTGAGGACCCTGTCACCTGGAATAAATTCTGCCCATAGAATCATTGTGCTACAGAATGAGGCCATGTGGATAATTGAATCCATGCCAGCTCTCTGTGAAACAATCCATCCAGTCCCATTCAATCTCACTCTCCTCACTCTGAAAGTTTATTTTCTTTGTGGTAACCAATTTCCTTTTGTAATTACTGATCGTTTCCTCTTCCTCATTGGCAGCAAGTTCCTGATCAATATCACGTGCTACGTAAAAGAAAGCTCTTCTTCCTATCTCCACTTCATCTCTTATCCAGAACCTAAAGTCTGTGTATCATTAGCTCATGGGAACAGCTTCTGTCTGCCTGCACAACCCTCTAGTTGTGGTCTACGCAAAGCATAGTGAAGACTCAAAATTACTTCCCTGCTTTTGTATTCAATATCGCTATTTATGAAGCCCAAGATCCCATATACTTTGCTAACTACACCCACAATGTGTTCTGCCATTCAAAGATCTCTGCACATAAGCCCGTAGGTCCCTGCAGACTCTTTAGAATTGTGCCATTAAATATATATTGCCTCTCGCTATCCCTTCTGTTGCTGCATACATTTTTGAAGGTGTCAGAACAGGTTAACAAATCAGTTACTGAAGAATCTGGGAGCACGGGCAGAGAGTAAAAAGGCCGGAAATCATCAGTTCAGCCACAACTGGATACTGTGCTCCATTCAGGGCACCGTGCTGTCAGGATGTAAAGGCAGGTGCCTTGTTGCAGGTGCTGGAAAAAGGGTCATCTTTGGTTCTGTAGATTCCTATTCTCCCAGCACTCTGAACAACAGCAGCTATTGGTCAGACTCCACAAACATGTTGGCAAGGAAACTGACTGCTTTGACAATAGAAGCAGAGATTCACAGGGAAGAAGTCTTGAAGATATTAAAATCAGGAGTAAATAAACGCTGAGAGTCACAAGGAGAATAACCTTGGGCACTCAGTGACCAAAAACTCAACAACCAGCCTGAACGGGTACGCCACTACAGTAACTGACTTCATCAGTAAGTGTGTAGAAGACTGTGTGCCAAAGAAGCAAATCCGTGTGTTCCCCAACCTGAAACCATGGATGAACAGGGATATCCACTGCTTGCTGAAGTCCAGGTCTGAGGTGTTCAAGTCAGGCGACACTGACCTACACAAGAAAGCCAGATACGATCGAAGGAGATCCATCAAAGATGCCAATAGACAGTACCGGACTAAGCTAGAGTCCCAGGCTAGCCACACTGACCCCCGCCGACTATGGCAAGGTCTGCAAGACATAACAGGCTACAAGATAAAGATGTAGAATTGCCGGCTCCAACGCAGCCCTCCCTGACGAGCTCAATGTATTCTCTGCCCGTTTTGGGCAAGAGGTCAGCGAGAGCATGCCCTCCACCCTGGAAATCATGATGTGGAGATGCCGGCGTTGGACTGGGGTGAACACAGTAAGAGTTTTAACAACACCAGGTTAAAGTCCAACAGGTTTATTTGGTAGTAAATACCATTTGCTACCAAATAAACCTGTTGGACTTTAACCTGGTGTTGTTAAAACTCTTACTGTCTCCACCCTGGAAGCCATGGATGAATCTGTATCTGGGTTCACCATTGCAGATGTCAGAGCAGCCTTCTCGAAAGTCAGCCTACGGAAAGCAACTGGCCCGGATGGGGTATCTGGACAAGCACTCAGATCCTGCACTGATCAGCTGGCGGGAGTATTTGCAGACATCTTCAACCTCTCTTTATACCAATCTGATGTCCCTATCTGCTTGAAGAAGATGACCATCATCCCAGTACCTAAGAAAAGCCAAGCAGCGTGCCTTAATGACTATCATACGGTGGCTCTGACATCCATCATTATGAAGTGCTTTGAAAGGTTAGTCATGGCACGAATCAATCCCGGCCTCCTAGATTAACATAAGAACATAAGAACTAGGAGCAGGAGTAGGCCATCTGGCCCCTTGAGCCTGTTCCGCCATTCAATGAGATCATGGCTGATCTTTTTGTGGACTCAGCTCCACTTACCCACCCGCTCACTATAATCCTTAATTCCTTTACTGTTCAAAAATATATCTATCCTTGCCTTAAAAACATTCAATGAGGTAGCCTCAACTGCTTCACTGGGCAGGGAATTCCACAGATTCACAACCCTTTGTGTGAAGAAGTTCCTCCTCAACTCAGTCCTAAATCTGCTTCCCCTTATTTTGAGGCTATGCCCCCTAGTTCTAGTTTCACCCACCAGTGGAAACAACTTCCCTGCTTCTATCTTATCTATTCCCTTCATAATCTTATATGTTTCTATAAGATCTCCCCCCATTCTTCTGAATTCCAATGAGTATAGCCCCAGTCTACTCAGTCTCTCCTCGTAAGCCAACCCTCTCAACTCCGGAATCAACCTAGTGAATCTCCTCTGCACCCCCTCCAGTGCCAGTATATCCTTTCTCAAGTAAGGAGACCAAAACTGTACACAATACTCCAGGTGTGGCCTCACCAGCACCTTATACAGCTGCAACATAACCTCGCTGTTTTTAAACTCCATCCCTCTAGCAATGAAGGACAAAGTTCCATTTGCCTTCTTAATTACCTGCTGCACCTGCAAACCAACTCCTTGAGATTCCTGCACAAGGACACCCAGGTCCCTCTGCACAGCAGCATGCTGCAATTTTTTACCATTTAAATCATAGTCCATTTTGCTGTTATTCCTACTAAAATGGATGACTTCACATTTACCAACATTGTACTCCATCTGCCAGACCCTCGCCCACTCACTTAGACTATCTATATCCCTTTGCAGACTTTCAGCGTCCTCTGCACACTTTGCTCTGCCACCCATCTTAGTGTCATCTGCGAATTTTGACACACAACACTTGGTCCCCAACTCCAAACCATCTATGTAAATTGTAAACAATTACGGTCCCAACACTGGTCGCTGAGGCACACCACTAGTCACTGATCGCCAACCAGAAAAACACCCATTTACCCCCTCTCTTTGGTTCCTGCTAGTTAACCAATCCTCTATCCATGCTTATACATTATCCGTAACACCGTGCACCTTTATCTTATGCAGCAGTCTTTGGTGCGGCATCTTGTCAAATGCCTTCTGAAAATCCAGATACACCACATCCACAGGTTCCCCATTGTCCACTGCACATGTAATGTTCTCAAAGAATTCCACCAAATTAGTCAAACATGTCCTACCCTTCATGAACCCATGCTGCGTCTTCCCAATGGGACAATTTATATCCAGATTTCTCGCTATTTCTTCCTTGATGATAGATTCAAGCATTTTCCCTACTACAGAAGTTAAGCTAACCAGCCTATAGTTACCTGCCTTTTGTCCACCTCCTTTCATTAAACAGTGGCGTCATATTTGCTGTTTTCCAATCTGCGGGAACCACCCCAGAGTCCAGCGAATTTTGGTAAATTACCACTAGTGCATTTGCTATTTCTCCCGCCATCTCTTTTAGTATCCTGGGATGCGTTCCATCAGGATCAGGAGACTTGTCTACCTTTAGCCCCATTAACTTGCCCAACACTACCTCTTTCGTGATGATATTAGTTTCTAGGTTCTCACCTGCCATAGCCTTCCTGTCATCAATTTTTGGCATGTTATTTGTGTCTTCCACTGTGAAGACTGACACAAAATACCTGTTCAATGCTTCAGCCATTTTCTCATTTCCAGTTATTACATCTCCCTTCTCGCCCTCTAAAGGACCAATGTTTACTTTAGCCACTCTTTTTCGTTTTATATATCTGTGGAAACTTTTGCTCTCTGTTTTTATATTCTGAGCTAGTTTACTCTCATAATCCATCTTACTTTTCTTTATAGCTTTTTTTGTGGCTTTCTGCTGACCTTTAAAGATTTCCCATTCCTCTAGGTTCCTCTAGTTTCCCACTAATCTTTGCCACTTTGTATGCATTTTCTTTCAATTTGATACCCTCCTTTATTTCCTTAGATATCCATGGCTGATTATCTCTTTTTCTACAGTCCTTCCTTATCACTGGTATATACTTTCGCTGAGCACTGTGAAATATCGCTTTGAAAGTCCTCCACTGTTCCTCAATTGTCCCACCATAAAGTTTTTGCTCCCAGTCTACCTTAGCCAACTCCTCCCTCATCCCTTTATAGTCTCCTTTGTTTAACACAAGACACTGGTATTGGATTTTACCTTCTCACGCTCCATCTGTATTTTAAATTCAACCAGACTGTGATCGCTTCTTCCGAGAGGATCCCTAAGAGGATTGCCTGGATCCACTACAGTTCACCTATTGCTGCAACAGGTCCACAGCAGACACCATCTCCCTGGCCCTACAGTCAACCCTGGAACACCTAGATAACAAGGACACCTATGTCAGACTCCTATATATTGACTACAATCAGCCTTCAGCACCATTGTTCCTTTGAAACTCATCTCCAAACTCCATGGCCTGGGGCTTGGCTCCTCCCTCTGCAACTGGATCCTAGACTTCCTAACCCACAGACTGCAATCAGTAAGGATAGGCAACAACACCTCCTCCACAATAATATAAAAGCAAAATACTGTGGATGCTGGAATCTGAAATAAAAACAGAAAATGCTGGAAAATCTCAGCAGGTCTGACAGCATCTGTGGAGAGAGAAATATTTCACTACCAGAGAAAGTAGTTGAGGCCAAAATGTTGTCTGATTTCAAGAAGAAATTAGATATAGCTCTTGGGGCTAAAGGGATCAAGGGATATGGGGGGAAGGGGGGGAACAGGATATTGAATTTGATGATCAGCCATGATCAAGATGAATGGTGAAGCACGCTCGAAGGGCCGAATGGCCTCCTCTTGCTTCTAGTTTCTATGTTTTTGTGTTTCTAGAATAGAGCCAAAGTTTCAAGTCTGGATGACCCTTTGTCAGAGCGTTTCCTGTTTTTGTTTCAGATTTCAGCATCCGCAGTATTTTGCTTTTATCTTTGGTCTAAGCACTCCTGGAATAGGGAAGGGAACAATTATCCAAGTTCCTATTGTTGATTGTTACCCAGTGACCTCCCAACCATTAGCATTGGGAGTTGGGTAGAGGCAGGATGCTGTTTTTTCTGATCTACGTTGGCTCCTAGTTGAACAGGCTGCCTCCAGTCACTGTCAAAGTTTACACATCCATAACCAAGGAACAGGAGGGTGCTCTTTGCCAGGGGAAATTTACAAATGTCTGTGGATGCTGAAAAATCATTGAAAAATACCTGTGGTTGGTCAGAAGTCCTGTGACATCTATTGATTTTTAGGTTTTCACATACAGAACTGTAGATGTTGTAGAGGTCTGAACATTACATCATCAGCTGCAAGGATTACAAAAGACCCATGATGATCCCATTTTAGATGGGATGGTTAATTTACAGACTGGTACAAGTGGTTTTCTTTTTACCCCTTGAAGTGGATATTCTTATATTGAAGAATCACTGAAGCCTCAACCTTAATATTTATTCTCAAGTTGAGGTGGGACTTGAACCAGCCTACCTTTAGCTTCAGAGGCTATCAACTATAGCAGCCTTTTGAGTTGGCATGGACACTCACCCTGTGTTTCTTTTCACATAAGACCATAAGACGTGGGAGCAGAATTAGGCCATTCAGCCCATCGAGTCAATCATGGCTGATAAGTGGTGAACTCTAACAATGGTAAATTGAAATACATTATCATTTCCCAAATCTGACAAAACTTCCAGACAACCAGGAGCCGGGTTCGAACCTGGACCTAGCTAAACTGTCTCTCCTTGAAATCAGAGCTCTTCTCCACATCGTATTGTACATTGTTTAAAATCAAGTCCAATGACAAGAAGACAATTCCTGTTGGAACCATTGAACCAGGTTCTATATTAAATTCACTGTACTTGACCTATTAAAAATCTCATTGAGAAAGATAATATAGCAATGTTATTTTTGAAGCACAGTGTAGCTCTGGTTCCATTACTGTGCTCATGAGCAAAGCCTGTGGCGGATGTCAGCTCTTGACAGGTATGTTCACCTTACCTGAATGATTGTACCATTGAGGTATGGTACTGGTAGCAATGAATTCTAATGAGTAGGAAAATTATTGATGAAGTATGTGGCTAAACGCACACTTTTGTATTGAAAGCACTAGGTCTATACATTATTCTAATACCAGCCTGTGAATTATCCTTCCCATTTAAAATAAATTAAGTATGGAAGTGAAATCTAAACACAACTTTGCATCAGGGAGGACTAACATTCTGCATATTCTGGTAAACATAATGGGCTGGTTCAAGTTAATGATATTTAGAATTTTTCTGCAGGTTCGCACTGTCATTGCAGCAATCTGAGTTGAAGGAGAGCTCTCAAAGTGTGCTGCATTAATTTAAATCAAGGTGATGTGACCTCAAACTAATGCTCCTTACAACTACATGTTCTGAAGCTTCTGACTTTTTTTTGCATTATCACATCTCTTATAATTTATTCCAGTGCACTGATTAGTCAGTGTTTTTATTTCAAAAGGAGAGAATTTATTACCTTTACTTTTAGCAGAAGATTAGTGTTCAAAACAAAAGTGACGTATCCATTGCTTCAAGAAATGTGAGTCCAAAGTACAGTTATATTTTCTTTCACTGAATATTTCATATGTAAAATCATATTCAGTGAAGTTTAAGGATAGTGGTGATATGTCTATAAGTACATCACAAAACAGATCAAATTCATTTGTTAAATACAACTCAAAAAAGACTTACAAAGAAATGTTGTGGTGTTTGTCACTTTAAGACCAGCCTTTCTGAGTAAGGGTTCCACTTGGAATGGAAAAGATTTTGTCATCCCAGTTGACTTTCCTTCCAGGTCTTTGAGCTGGATATGAGACATGTGTACCAGCAACTCAAGTTAGATGATGCTTCCCAGGTGTATGTCATGATAAACACACACAAAGGCCTATTCCAGTACACGCACCTACCTTTTGGCGTGTCCTTGGCATGTTCAATATTCCAAGGACAATGAAGAGTCTGCACAGTAAGTAGCCTCACAACACCAGGTTAAAGTCTGACAGTTTTATTTGGTAGCACGAGCTTTTGGAGCATTGCCCCTTCATCAGGTGAGGAGGATCACCTGATGACCTGATGAAGGAGCAACGCTCCAAAAGCTTGTGCTACCAAATAAACCTGTTAGACTCTAACCTGGTGTTGTGAGACCACTTACTGTACCTACCCTAGTCCAACACCGGCATCTTCACATAATGAAAAGTCTGTCACAGGGGTTATCACAGTTTGCAATATAACTTGATGTCCTTATAACTGGATCAAAGAACAAAGAACAGTACAGCACAAGAACAGGCCCTTCAACCCACCAATCCTGCACCGATCACATTGTCCTATCTAGACTAACCGCCTGTATCCCTCTATTCCCCACCTGTTCATCTGTCTATCCAGATAAGTCTTAAATGTGGCTAACGTAACTGCCTCAACCACCTCACTTGGCAGCGCATTCCAGGCCACCATCACCCTCTGTGTAAAAAACTTCCGCCGCACATCTCTACTGAACCTTTCCCCCCCTTACCTTGAACTTGTGCCCCCTTGTAATTGTCATTTCTGCCCTGGGAAAAAGCTTCCAATTGTTCATCTTATCTATGCCCCTCATAATTTTATAAACTTCTATCAAGTCACCCCTCAGTCTCCGTCTTTCCAGGGAGAACAATCCCAGTTTATTCAATCTCTCCTCATAGCTAATACCCTCCATACCAGGCAACATCCTGGTAAACCTTTTCTGTACTCTCTCCAAAGCCTCCACGTCCTTCTGGTAGTGTGGTGACCAGAATTGGACACAGTATTCCAAATGTGACCTAACCACCATTTTATATAACTAACATAATTTGCCAACTTTTATACTCGATACCCCGGCCGATGAAGGCAAGCATGCCACATTGCTTTCTTCACCACCTTTTCCACCTGTGCTGCCACTTTTAAGGATCTGTGGACCTGTACTCCCAGATCTCTCTGTATGTCTATGCTCCTGATGATTCTGCCATTTATTTTATAGCTCCCACCTGAATTGGATCTACCAAAATGCATCAGCTCACATTTGTCCGGATTAAATTCCATTTACCATTTCTCCACCCACTTTTCCATCCATCTATCTCCTGCTGTACTCTCTGACAATCTTCATCACGATCCACAACTCCAGCAAGCTTAGTATCATCTGCAAACTTGCTGATCAGACCAGCTACATTTTCTTCCAAGTCATTTATATATATTACAAACAGCAGAGGTCCCATCACTGATCCCTGTGTAACAATACTAGTTACAGACCTCCATTCAGAAAAGCACCCTTCCACCGCTACCCTCAATCTTCTATGGCCAAGCCAGTTCTGAATCCATCCAGCTAGTTCTTGATCTGTATTATTTAACCTTTTGCACCTGCCTGCCATGAGGGACCTTGTCAAATGCTTTACTAAAGTCCATGTAGACAACACCCACAGCCCTTCCCTCGTCAATCAGTTTTTGTCACCTCCTCAAAAACTCAATCAAATTAGTGAGTCATACAAAGGCATACTGCCTGTCTCTATTAAGACCATTCAGTTCCAAATGTGTATAGATCCTATCCTTAAGAATCTTCTCCAACAATTTCACTATCATTGACATCAATCTCACTGGCCTACAACTACCCGGGTTATCCTTGCTACCCTTCTTAAATAATGGGACAACATTGGCTATCCTCCAATCCTCTGGGACCTCACCTGTGGCCAACAAGAAAACAAAGATTTCTGTTAGAGACAGAACAATTTCCTCTCTTGTCTCCCTCAGTAAGCTGGGATAGATGCCATCTGGCCCTGGGGATTTGTCTACCTTAATGTTTTTTAATACACCTAACACTTCCTCCCTCGTAATGATGACTTGCTCGAGAGGGTTTACACGCCCCTCCGAGACACCATCAATCAACGTGTCCCTCTCCTTTGTGAATACCGATGCAAAGTACTCATTAAGGATCTCACCCACTTCCTTTGGTTAAATGCATAATTTCCCTCCTTTGTCCTTGAGTGGAACAATTCTTTCTCTAGCTACCCTCTTGTTCCTAACATATGTAAAAATCCCTTGGGATTCTCCTTAATCCTGTTTGCCAAAGACATTTTGTGCCCCTCTTTTGCCCTCTAACTCCCTCCTCGAGTTCTTTTCTACTTTCTCTATATTCTTCAAATGCTTCATCTGTTTTAGTTGCCTAGACCTCATGTCTGCATTCTTTTCCTTTTTGACGAGACTAACAATTTGTCTGGTCATCCATGGCTCCTGAATCCTGCCTTTCCTATCCTTCCTTTTCACAGGCACAGGCTGTCCTGTACTCCGATCAACTGCTCCTTAAAAGACTCCCACATGCCAGATGTGGATTTATCCTCAAACAGCCTCTCCCAAATAACAAACTCCAAATCCTGCCTAATCCAGTTGTAGTTAGCCTTCCCGCAATTTAGCATCTTGATTCTTGGACAACATTTGCCCTTGACCATGAGTATCGGAAAAGTTATGGAATTGTGGTCACTGTTCGCCACATGTTCCCCCACTGCAACTTTGATGATCTGGCCGGGCTCATTCCCCAGTACTAGATCCAGTATAGCCCCCTCTCTAGTCGGACTATCCACATATTGTTCCAAAGAACTTTCCTGGACACACTTAACAAATTCCTCATCATCCAGACCCCTCGCCCTAAGAGATTTCCAGTCAATATGAGGAAAATCAAACTCTCTCACGGCAACAACCCTATTATTTCTACATCTAGAACAAGAACAAGAACAAAGAACAATACAGCACAGGAACAGGCCCTTCGGCCCTCCAAGCCCGCGCCGTTCCCCGGTCCAGGATTGAATCCTGAATCCAGGATCCCCGCCCAATTTTCCAGCCTATCTACATCCTAATATCCTATCCACCGAGCTGTCCCTCACAGCTACGATGCTTTGTTCATCCCAACCTATTAACTCACCCCCACCCCCCCATTCCAGACCATGTGATCTCCAGGGAGAGGTGAAAACCCAGAGTGAAAACCCCAGGGCCAATATGGGGAAAAAAAAAGATCTGGGAAATTCCTCTCCGACCCCCTGAGGCGATCGAAACGAGTCCAGGAGATCACACTGGCCCTGATCAGAAAATGCTTCCCAACCCTATTCATTTCCACTTCTGCTTTACGAACACCATCTGAATTCCCTGCCCCCGAGACAGGTTCCCAACTATCCGCAGTCTCGCTCTGTACTGGCACCAGCAAGATGATCATAGAATGAAGCCTTGAAACGAGAAACAAAGAACAATTAGCCCGCGCCGCTCCCTGGTCCAAACTAGACCACTCTTTTGTATCCCTCCATTCCCACTCCGTTCATATAGCTGTCTAGATAAGTCATAAACGTTCCCAGTGTGTCCGCCTCCACCACCTTGCCCGGCAACACATTCCAGGCCCCCACGACCCTCTGTGTAAAATATGTCCTTCTGATATCTGTGTTAAACCTCCCCCCCTTCACCTTGAACCTATGACCCCTCGTGAACGTCACCACCGACCCGGGGAAAAGCTTCCCACCGTTCACCCTATCTATGCCTTTCATAATTTTATACACCTCTATTAAGTCTCCCCTCATCCTCCGTCTTTCCAAGGAGAACAACCCCAGTTTCCCCAATCTCTCCTCATAACCAAGCCCCTCCATACCAGGCAACATCCTGGTAAACCTCCTCTGTACTCTCTCCAAAGCCTCCACGTCCTTCTGGTAGTGTGGCGACCAGAACTGGACGCAGTATTCCAAATGCGGCCGAACCAACGTTCTATACATCTGCAACATCAGACCCCAACTTTTATACTCTATGCCCCGTCCTATAAAGGCAAGCATGCCAAGCATGACATCTGTCCAGAATCTGCTTACATATCTGTTATTCAACTTCCCGTGGGCTGTTGGGAGGCCTGTTGAACACTCCCATCATAGTGACTGCCCCTTCCTGTTTCTGAGCTCTATCCAGTGTCTCGTTACATGATTCTTCCAAGGTGTCCTCCCTCCGTACAGCTGTAATATGTTCCCTAACCAGTATTGCAACTTCCCACCTCTTTTGCCTTCCTCTCTGTCTCGCCTAAAACACCTATATCCCGGAACATTTAGCTGCCAGTCCTGTCCCTCTTTTAACTAAGTCTCTGTTACCACAACAACACCCAAGTTCCGTGCATGAATCAAGGCTCTAAGTTCATCTGTCTTACCTGTTATACTCCTTGCATTGAAGCAGATGGACTCCAGACCTCTGGAGGCCCACTGACTTCGACCTCGCCCAGCCTGCTCTTCCTCTTAACCAACCTGGCCTTGGTCCCATGCTCATCCCCAGTCTCTGCACTTGCTGACCTACTGTTCTGATTGCCACCCCACCTGCCACCCTAGTTTAAACCCATCCGAACCACACCAGGATATTGGCTCCCCTCCAGTTCAGGTGTAAACTGTCTATTTTGTACATGCCTCACCTTCCCTGGAAGACATCCCAATGATCCACAAATCAGAAGCTCTCCCTCCTGCACCAGTTCTTTAGCCATGTGTACAGCTGCGCTATCTCCCTGTTCCTAGCCTCACTCACACGTGGCACCAGGAGTAATCCTGAGATTACTACTCTAGAGGTCCTGCTTTTTAATCTTCTGCCTAACTCCCTGAATTGCCGCTGCAGGACCTCGCTACTCTTTCTACCTATGTCATTCGTGCCAATGTGGACAATGACATCTGTCTGATTTCCTTCCCATTTTAGAATGCTTTCTACCCGCTCAGAGACATCCAGGACCCCGGCACCAGGGAGGCAAACTGCCCATCCTGGAGTCCATTTCGCAGCCACAGAAGTGCCTATCTGCGCCCCTCAACAGAGGCCGAGCATCTGACAAAATTAGAAGTGGTTCTAAAGAGATTTCAGGAGGTTGAAGTCCACCTCAAGAAAGAGAAGTGCATCTTTCAGGGCACTGTGAAAGGTCATAGAGTCATACACTCAGCCCAACTTGTCCATGCTGCCCAGGTTTTACCACTAAGTCAGTCCCAATTGCCTGCAGTTTGGCCCATAACCCTTTATACCCATCTTACCCATATAACTGTCTAAATGCTCTTTAAAAGACAAAATTGTACTCGCCTCTGCTACTACCTCTGGCAGCTTGTTCTAGAAACTCACCACCCTCTATGTGAAATAATTGCCCTCTGGACCCTTTTGTATCTCTCCTCTCTCACCTTAAACCTATGCCCTCTAGTTTTAGACTCCTCTACCTTAGGGAAAAGATGTTGACTATCTAACTGATCTATGCCCCTCATTACTTTATAGACTTTTATAAGATCACCCCTAAGCATCCTACGCTCCAGGGAAAAAAGTCCCTGGGGTGTAGATGCACAATGATTACACTCCATGGAAGAAAAAATCAAAGTGATAAAGGAGGTGCCTTCTCCCACAAACATACCCAAACTCAAATCATTTTTGGGGATGTTAAACTACAGCGGATGGTTTTTCTCCAACTTATCAACTGTATTGGTCCCTTTGCATCTTCTACTGAAGAAAGACCATTGTTGGTCTGTTCTTGGGCACAATGCTTTTGTTCATGATCGACACACACTCTAAATGGATGGATATCTTTGAGGTGAAGTCACCTACATCTCCTGCTATCATTGAAGGATTATGCTAATACTTTTCAACTCATGGATTACCTTAAATCATGGTATCAGACAATGGAACTGTATTTACAAGTACAGAGTTTCAAAACTTCAACAGTCTCAATGGCATTAGACACATTGGAACTGTGCGTTACCACCCAGCATCAAACAGAATAGCTAAGAGAGCCATCCAAACTTTCAAACCTGGCCTAAAAAACTGTCAGGAGGAACATTGGAAACCAACGTCTCACAATTCCTCCTTGAGTTATTGTACCACTCCACATGCAAGGACAGAAGTTCCACCAGCAGAACTCATCTCAGAATGAGACTGAGTTTTACGTTTCCCAATTTGCTGGGATGGTAGTGACCGGCCAAAGTAATCAGAAAACAAGCCACGATTCGCATAATAGAGCACAAACATTTATGGTAGATGAAAGCATCTATGTGAAACAGTTCAGTCATGAACCAAGTTGGATCCCAGGAATTATTGTCCCTGAGACTGGATGCCTTTTGTACCAAGTAGACATAGAGGGAAGGATCGTTCATGAACATGCAGACTAGGGGATTTTCACAGTAACTTCATTGCAGTGTTAATGTAAGCCTACTTGTGACACTAATAGATAAACTTTAAACTTGAGAAGTAGAGAGACGCTCCACCAGTCAGTGTTGCCATCAAGAAATGGTTCCGCAAGCACCGAAGAGCCTGATTGACTTGCTATCGACATAACTAATGTCTTCTTTGAAGCAAATAGTAATGAACTGCCTGTGATAAAATAGGTTCCTGTTCTTACAGTTCCTGTTAATGCCGATCCTGTGGATGCATCTCAAACTATAGAATTACACCGTTCTACCAGAAGCAGAAAACCTCCTCAAAGCCTTAATTTATATTTATTGAACCTATGTAATTAGAATTCAGGACTAAGTAGAAATGTAATAATTTCTCAGATTTTGATAGCGCTTTCTAAAGTAATTTGATAAATAAGGATAGTAAAAAAAGAGTCAAAGGGGGAGGGATGTGATGATTGTCACTTTAAGATCAGCCTTACTGAGCAAGGGTCAGGTGGCCTGAACAAGCAATCAGCACCTAGTGCGGGGAATCTAAGGAAAGGAGTTCACTTAGTTATAAAAACGTGTACTTTGGACGAGCTCGAAGCATTCAGCTAATGAAGCAACCTTGTAACTAAAATCTCCAGAGCAGATCTTCACAAAATTCAATCAGGCTACCATTTGAATCTTTCAGTCTGTTGGTTATATTAAAGTAAGAAGTTTAACAACACCAGGTTAAAGTCCAACAGGTTTATTTGGTAGCAAAAGCCACACAAGCTTTCGGAGCTCCAAGCCCCTTCTTCAGGTGAGTGGGAATTCTGTTCACAAACAGGGCATATAAAGACACAGACTCAATTTACATGAATAATGGTTGGAATGCGAATACTTACAGCTAATCAAGTCTTTAAGATGCTACCAAATAAACCTGTTGGACCTTTAACCTGGTGTTGTTAAACTTCTTACTGTGTTTACCCCAGTCCAACACCGGCATCTCCACATCATGGTTATATTAAATGCAGTTATAAGAAAAAGGAAGAGCAAAATACTCTTTTTTTGCAGATGCTGGGAATCTGAAATAACAACAGAAAATGCAACAAATACTCAGGTCAAATAGGAGAGAGAAAGTGACTTAACATTTCAGGTCAAAGACCTAGAAGGAAAAGTAATTGGGATGACAAAATCTTTGGTTCTTCTCCATCCCAAACAGAACCATCGATCGTGAGCTTTGAGCTGGAAATCTAGTAGGGAATCAGAATATTGTATCTTCAGACACTGTGAGGTCATCCGTATATTTAGCTTAGATAAGGACAATGTAAGACATTTAAATCTTCATTCACTTTAAAAATGCAAGCATGTGTCTTGAGTAGAATTAAATATCATTGTACAGAGCAGCTTTTCACTCAGGAGCTGAGACTATTCTATAACTCACTGATGTTGCCGCACCTCAATCTTTAAAAAATACATTTTTTAAAAATTCTGTTACCTGCTACACCAAACGTCATTAGTTTTGTGATTGTGTCAAAGGTTTGAGAGTGAGTCCCAATCATTTTGTGAAATTGTATAGAACATTTTTATGCACGGACTATGAGTTTTATATCATATGTATGTTTACAGTAATATTAATTTGTGGTATGTTCTATTTCTAATTGTGACTTCAGTTTGAAGTATTTGGGAAGTGGTGTGTGCCTTGGTGTGTAAAATGAGAATTGTAGAGAGGCAGAAGGAATGTGACTCAAAGTGGATTATCCAAGTCCTGCCAGGGAAGGCTCGCGTTATTAATGAGGTAATGACTGTTCTCCTGCCACCAGCTACAGTCTGAAATGGATGGCAATGATGGAAATTAAAATTTAAATATGTTAATGAATTTCCACAGATTGTGCATGCTGGAGCAAATATTTCCACTGACAGACACCATGGAAAGAAAGGCAGTCATTTTGTTTGTGGCTAATCAGTACTTTTTGTGAAAGGAAAGGAAGCGTTCACCATTCAGGCTGGACTCTGACTTCAGGCTGCACCTGTGTTCCGGGGAGCAGTACTTTTGCCAAACCTTTATTTCCACTGGCTGTTGTAGCTGAGCAAAATCAGAGATAGTGAAGTGAATGTTAGGATGTGCTGAGAGGAAGATGAGAAATAACCTGCGTTCTCCATTCCAAAAGGAGATTATCCTCTTCCTACACACTGGGAAAGCCTGCCGCAGAGAATTTAAACATGCCAGGATTTTTATACACAAGCTCAAAGCTGTTGTATTGTAAACTCTCCGTCCAAAAATTCAAGTGTCTGGGGGAAGGTTTATTTCCAATCAGCCACTCAACTGAAAAGACTTTTGCAGGCTTGGGACTGGCAAAATGAACCAATTTGAAATGGGTTGAGGAGTGTAAGTGCCAGTATTCTCACTGCCAGAGGCTTTGTAAAGTGTGGTGTGAGGGAAAGAAACTCAACTCCAGAAACACTGGGGGTGATTCCTCCCAAAGAATTCTAAATGTTGAATTTGCATAAAAACTGGAGTAACTCCTGCTGGTTTTTTCAGCGGGATTTTCAAAATGAATCTCCCACTCTGTGCGCTGCAGAGCGCCTCAGCGTGAGTTACGCAGAAATTC